>NC_090892.1:67850602-67867823 GCF_036669925.1 Montipora capricornis | reverse complement strand
TTTCAATGAATGAAATGCCTCAATGTACATGTACATGTATTATCTTGTCTGATGCGATTTGTCTGATGCAGCTTTTTCTTGTCTTTGCTTGCTTTTATTGTTTTTAAAAATTCTTGCCTTTACATTAATAGATTTTTATATGCCTTCAGCATATACTTCTGCTCACTATCTCTCTCCCCGTGAATGTTTATTTCTCAATCTCAGTGAAATACATCATCTGCAAATTTTACTGTTAGTTGTTTTGCTGTTAAATAAAATTCACCATGCTTTAAACTCACCAGATTCCTTGACTTCAACAGCACTGTCAAGATTCATCTGGCAGTGGGCAGCTATCTGTAATTTAATTCAGCTAAAAACTTGAAAAAAATGTCTCAGACCTCAAGGTCATTACCTACAACAAGTGTCTACTCTTTGCTACCTGAATTCATTTCCAACAAAAACTCGTGCTAAATCATCTTTGTGCACCTACATGATTGCCAAGTATTTAGCCTAAAATGCACAGGCAAATTTATAGGAAATGAGCATTTTATAGTCACTGTGGTGTGTCACATTTTCCTAACAAGTTTTATACAAGATTGTAGATACATGTAAGTTTCAGTCAGGATTTATGCTTGGCCGGATCATTTTACATTTGTTTTCCTTTGTTTTATGTACACACAGTACTGTAATATACTTATCACTTCACATTACACTCTAATCAGTTAAGTCTGTAATATCAATGATGACTTCATGGTAATACCACAAAGTCACATAACAGTAGTTCATGCTGGACTGTTAATTTTGCCCTTGGGCAGCGTCAAGTTTGAAAGTGACCAGTTTAGGTGATCCTATCCTTTTACATTACAAGTACTCATCTTTACTGTGCATAAAGTTCTTGATCCACTAGTTCATGCACATTATGCCTTCCAACTTCATTTGAGTCATACGCATGAGCGATTAAATCAAAGATGTCAAAAGAGTTCTTAAGACATTCCAAACACAAATTCTTCTCCAGTCTTTTGGCTACTGTGATTTTTGCGAAATTAAAATCATTCATGTTGACTAAACTTTCACATTATATAATAATCAATTAAATTTTCACTGTCTATTTTTGAAAGTGTCTCAGATCAGTCTAAGACAGGTCAAATGTTTTAACCTGGTGTGAGAAATATTTCATTGGTATTTAGGCACGAGAATTTCTCCCTGTTTTTTCCCCCAACTCCCAAGTCCACTGTTGGTTTAGAAACGGCCAAAGGGTTACACAGTATTTTCCACCACATTATCAACCTTGATATGCGGAAGAGGAGAGGACCCATAGACTTTGTTTCTGCTTTACCCATGAGATTTGTTGAAGGTTGTAGTTCCTGGATACCAAGATATGAAACATACCTGGGAGCATAAGTATTTTGCATATTTTTCCAACCCAACTTGATGTTGACCAAGCAATGGGAAAATCTTGAAAAACCTATATAGAGAGTATATTAGCTACATGTATGAAATGAACAATTTCACAGCGGGTCTAAATCACAGGTCACTAGTTGCAGGTCATTGTTTTACCTTTTTGAAAGTAACCCAAAACCCTCAATTTGGCTAACCCTAGGCCTAAAAACCAACCTTAGGCCTAGGGTTAGCCAAATTGAGGGTTAGGGTTACTTTCCAAAAGGTAAAACAATGACCTGCAACGAGTGACCTGTGGCATGCAACCTGTGTTTTAGACCTGCCAACAATTTCATGGTGTGCCAAACCTACAAAATCTGCCTACATGCAGCTGGCACACTGCAAAGCACTGAATCTAAGAGATAACCATGTGACAGTCAGTCAGGAAGTCAGCCAGTTGACCCATCATTGTCTCAAAGTAAAAGAACAAATTAAATTACCTTAAAGTTTACTCTTTGCAATTTCAACCTAGGTTGATAAAATTTGACCTGAAATCAAATTTAACCTGCAACATGTATTTTTATTCCCAAAAGGTTGTCATTACAGTTATTTTCTATCTATTACTGTTGGTATCATGCTGTGTTGTCACTCAGTATTTTTTGCTTGTGATGGGATAAAGATGCCAGCTGCTCACAATCTGCGATCTGAGATGACACTTTCAATTTCAAGCACTTTTTTTTTGCAGTATTCAAGTAGTTGGAAGTAACATCGTCTTCTGCAAGAGTTCTGCTCTGATTTCAACCCGAAATTCCTTTTCACAGAGTTTTTGTTCTTCCGTTCGCTGACTGAGTGCAGCTAGTAAATCATTATCATTTTTTACTATAAAATTATAACAGTGGTTTATTTACCTCTCAACAGAACTTCTGTCACCATTGTAAATGGCAGCCTCAAACTTTTCATGAACTATTCTCTTCAGTTTTGTCTCTGCTTCATGGAGTAATGCAAATGCTCCCACTAAATCAGAACCTGTGTAAATGTCACCTACCAATCAGTATATAATGACAATGTAAACAAGGAATAGTCACCTCATGGCTAAAAATGTACTGTACTATTCCTGTGGTTCAAACATAATAATAATTATTATTATTCTCTGCTGCAACAGAGTAAAACTATCTAACACAAGCTGCTGTTGACAAATTCTTTCCATCATGAGTTGGTTCTCAAAATTAGAATATTTTCAAGACAATGAACGCAGCAAGAAAGCAGTGGCCAAAACAAGGTAGCAGGGAAGCAGAAAATACTTTTAATTAGGAGTGTGCTGACCAGGGGAGGAGCCCCCCCCCACACTTCCTAGGGGGAGACAAGATCAGATGGTACTGTGGGCAGCCACCTTGAACAAAGGTCCTGATCAGTCCACAGACTAAACATGGGACCTAGAACTAGGAGGGGGGCCCTCGTGTATAAAATATAGATTAGGTGGGAGCACTC
Source organism: Montipora capricornis (assembly GCF_036669925.1). Classification (NCBI taxonomy): domain Eukaryota; kingdom Metazoa; phylum Cnidaria; class Anthozoa; order Scleractinia; family Acroporidae; genus Montipora; species Montipora capricornis. The sequence continues at coordinate 67,864,979 of NC_090892.1, read as the reverse complement.
TGGAAAGTAGAGTTTTCTAGACCTGTCCACTTAGGCTAAGCCTTGCTGTGGGGTAAAAATTCCTTTGCCTTTGTTGATTTCAGTTTATAGTGTCCCCAATTAGTGCTCCTGTTCTAGAAGACTAGACACTTAACCCTTTGGCTCCCAAGCTAGCCTGAACCGCCCATACTTAGTATTTTACTCTGTCTAATGCCAGATGATTTTACTTGTCAATGGGGAACCCCTAGGGGTCAATGGGTTAAAGTTCCAATGAAGTATTAAAATATCTTGCTTATTTTAAAGACCTTTCCAAAATGATGAAGAATGGTGTTTCCATTTAACAAATAGATTCCATACTGCTGTGTGTCTGCTCAGTAATAGATCACAATTATAAATGACATCAAATGTGGTAAGAACAAGAAAGTAGCACACGAGGCAATAGCTGAGTGTGTCACTGATGTTCTTACCATATTTTGACGTCTTCTGTGATCTAGCTATTACTGAACAGACACACGGCAACATGGAATCTATTTGTTTTATATTATTAAAGAATTAAACTTTATTTTGCGTAAAAGCTGATGGTGACATCAATATTGTGCGCCTGTCCTCTAACAGATCATAGGCAAGAACCATTCCAAATGCGAGAATAATTAACAATTCTTCCATGAGCGCATGTTGGATATGAGATGGTAAACAGCCAACGAGGCACATACTTCACATACTTCTAAGCTAATTGAAATTGATCCAGACTTTCTATAAAAACGTTTTTTTTTTGCTTTATACAAGGAGAAATCTCGCTTCCTGGTGTAAAATTTTTTAGTTTAGCAACGCTAAGAGCAATCATTTACCATATAAGGTCAAAATAAGGCATATATGAGCTGATAACCAAGATTAAGTGAACCAATCAGAGCACGAGAATTGCATTATCCGCAGTTGAGAATTTAAAAACTAGGGTCATTATATAATTTGGAATACCTTCTTTCGTTCCAGAGATACCAGTATTCAAGTTGTTGTTGAAAAATTGATGACACCAAAAGCATTACAAACGACTGATGATTTTACTCGTCAATGAGGGACAGTTCAGGAGTCAGTGTGCTTAAAGAGATCAGCTTAAAACACACATGTGTATTTCCATTGACACTGTAAATATGCGGTAACACCAGTATTTTATGTAATATATCAAACACGAGAAGGACTGTTTCATCGGATATCCAAACACTGAGAAGCGAGTTGAAAAACAAGGCAGAAGGCCGAGTTTTTTAACTGATTTCGAGGTGGTTGGATATCCGATAAAACACTCTTTTGAGTGTTTGATATTTCTTCTCAAAGGAATCAGTATTTTAAAAGATATTTGGGATCAAAGTTGGCAAAATTTTATGCTAATTAAGACCACATATCCAAACTTCCTTCTCGGTAGTGATTGCTTTTGTTTTTGGCTTATGAATTATTAAATTAATAATGAGTTTGAGAAATATATATTTATGAAATGCACCTTCTTGAGAATCCCCTGTAATCTCTTTCAACACCTCTTCATCAAGATTTAGATATCTGTGAATATGTGCAGCTGCCTGTTGGCAAATAACATCAACATGAAAATTATAGCTACATGTACAATGTATATTGGCAACCAATGATCTACAAAATTAACATAATAAACTGTTTTATAAAACATTTAGTATATCCTTAAAAAGCAAAAGAAAAATGTTTCAAGATTCTTGTTTATTAACCAAGGGAAGTACAATGTATATTTGCTGAATTTGTGTAAATTAATCTCATTTTAATTTTAATACCAACAGTCAATATGTAAATACACTACTAATGACTGTCACTGTGCTACCATATCTGCAAAACTGCCACTACTACTACTAATAATTATTCTTTAGAAACATCACTTGACTGTACTTGAAAGTAAGATATGTATTTTATGAAACAAAATCACACTTCAAACACTTTAAAATGTTAATCTAAGATTTTCAATTTCTCTCTGCCCACATAGAGACATTTGAAATACCTGTTCATAATTCTCTGTATTCAGTGCTGTTTGGACTCCATCCACACAAGCCTGGAACAAAGATGGAAAGTTAATTAAGAGATTAAGTAGGTATTACTAACTGTAGACATCTCCTAGCTTTTATATGAGAGTACATATTAAACAAAAAATGATTTAGACATGCACCTGTATACTTTTTTTCCTTTCAGGTGGTTAATTACTTAACAAGGGACACAAGCTTTTAGTTACACCTCAATGTATTCTTCCATATGACCCTTTCAATGTGGAATACATATTAAGCTTTTCCTTCCTGATTTGTTTGAAAAGTTATGCAATTAACACAGAGCCATTGTATTAACCTTTAAATCCAGAATATCATCCACACGCTTTATTGTCTCCTGAACTCTGTTCTGAAGAAAGAAGAAAAAACATTCAGCACATTTAAAAGTTCTTAAAGCAACCACAGAGGCCACCATCAAGTTGCTGCACCTGGCTTTTTTCAAAGTGGAGAAATAACTAGCAGCTGCATGGTGTGCTTTGTAAATTGTTACCATATTTCATGAGTAAACAACTAGGAGCGACTGCAGCCAATTGGTCAGTGGTTTTAGTATACTTGCGCATGTGTGGAATACCTCGTGCTTTGGGCTGTATTGCTTATTTATCAGTGTGGCGGGAAGTAGGAGCATTGTGTGTGGAGCGTTTAGCAGTTTTTGTTCCCTCCCTCCCTCCCCACCCTCTGCTTTCCACTGTGTATCAGTGTGACGGGTGCCCGTTCTTCTCGGGGGCGTGGGGGCTCATGGCTGGGTTGTCAGGTTTTGCCAGCCATCGGTGCAGTCTCCATCTTGGAGCTAGCTGCCAATAGTGGCAGCCCCAGGATGTTTCGGGCACCCAACCTCCAAAGAGCGACGATGTTGTTTATTCCTATTAAATATTAGCCTGCAAGAAGGCCCTCTCTCTCTCTCTCAGCGATGGGAGAGAAGGAGAGGCCGTCATTCTACCCCCAACCCCAGTCCCTCAGAGGACCTGCTCGCAGGCTATCATATTATCTGTCAATGAAATTCACAAAAAAGGAGCTTAGAATATGAACAAAGTGATGAAAATGGGACAGATTAATTTTAATACCTTGGTATTTCTGATATCTATGGATGACCTTTAGGAGTTTTAACCCATTGACTGCTGGGGGGTTCCCCACTGATGAGTAAAATCATTTGGCATTAGATAGTCGAGAGTAAAATCTATTAAGTATGGCCAGTTCAGACCAGGTCGGGCATCAAAGAGTTAAATAACACACTAAAACCTAGCCTGTCCAGTTAATATCCAACAATAGGACAAACTTAGGTTGTTCTTCACATACCTTAACAAGATCTAGGAGCCGCACCTTGCTGCTAACCTTTTCTGCTAAGTCAGATGTACTGGAGATCATAGTGTGCAAATGCTGTGCATCTCTCATCACTAGTTGTAAATTGGGACTGCAAGTAAGATAATTCAACAGGTAGGACAGTGAAAAAATAATAAGGAGAGGCATGTTTATACTCAAATGACTTAGCCATGTAGCTCTTATATTTCAACAGAGATTATAATCTCCTAGCGGGTAATTTCAAGTACTATCTTAAAGTTTATTCCCAATGTAATCCGTCTGGGGATTAGCCCTAGTAAATGGAAATGTTCCCACAAAAGGACAACAGTAAAACTCTGAGACTCTTAGAGATGTATCTATTAATCAAATATAAGAACAACATTTGAATGAACATACTCCTTCTCGTAACTTACACAATGTTCATTCCCGTGAAACAACATCTCGAATACCCACGACCTGCTCCTGTATGACCTTGTAGCTCAGTTGGCACTCACTGAGCAATGGCGATGGGGAGGTCATAGGTTCAATTGCCAACCTGGTCAGAGTTAGCCTCTGTCCTTTCTTGGGTCCATTTCTATTGCTAGGGCTGATGTTCAGATGGATTTTAACAGCTGCACAAAAATGCAGAAGCGTTGGTGGGATCAGATTTGTTACCATTACTGTTTTATAGGATTGGTTATTTAATAGTAATACATAAAGCAGCAGTTAACCTAGCAACCTTTGTGGCTTTCTTAATTGGTGTTGATAGAAGAATCCTCCTTACAAGAAGGAGTTTCTCTCCACTAACTAAAACATTCACTAATTAGCAGGTAGTTTGAGGGGAATATTGTGTGTGTGAATGGTGAGTTGAGGAAAAATCATAGACAAAAGTTAGGGTTAGTCTGTAAAATGAGGGGGAGAAATTTACAAAGCAAACTCTCAACCCCAAAATAAGGTTAACAAATGAAACAAACTCTGTGTGAAATTAAAAACTTTAATCTCAGAAACGGCCAGATAGTACATGTACAAAAAACTAAATCGCGTAGGAGGGATTAATAAATATTTGACCATGAAAATTATTTGTTCTTAAAAAGGGAATAATAAAGATGAAAAATCTTTACACTAAAATCTTCGTTCTTAAAAAAAATATGGAAAAAACTAAAGAAATCCCATGGAATATGAAACTCAGGTTCCACGAGGCAAATCCAAAAATCCCGGAGATAAAGACAAGCTGACTGCGACACCATTAGGCTGTTAATAATTATAACAGCATAAAAATGCCGAAGTGTTGGTGGGATCAGATTTGTTACCACTCCTGTTTTAGGATTACTGATTAGGTCTTAACAATGATTTCAGTCGTAAGGTTTAAGAGCTGGAAGTTTGAAATTCATAAAATACAAGTAAACAATACTAACATTTACATGTATCCAGTACTCACATGACATTCTGTAATGTGTTCATTTTTGCATCAAGTCTGGGTTGATTTTCCAAGATGGCATCCAGTTCATTGTTTAGTTTTTGCTGAGAATATAATCATTTTAAATGAAATTGTTGTCAAGGAGGCTCCAGATATCACTAGTGGGGTTGTATTACAGTGTACAACATTAAAAACAATTACAATTTAGGGTCGGTTTGCCCACAAGTTGTTTCACCAGAAAGGTGATTCCTCCACAATCAAGTCATTTGAAGAGGGACTTCATGATGTATGAAACTTTATTCTTTAATACAATTTAATGGCAGTATTTACAGATAAAATTTAGAGGGTATTAACAAGTGAGCCATATAAGGACGGAATGTAAAAGAGTCAATGACCCCAAACAAGACAAGCCACCTCTTAAAAAAGCAACTATATATTTCTATTTATAAGGCTGAGGTTATTATAAATATACAGATAAAAGATAAATAAAATAATAAAAAACATAGAATGAAGTACAACCTTATGCTGCTAAAAACTCCCTAATTCCTTTCTTAAAGTGCCAAATTAACCAAAAAATCAGTTGTTATTTTTCTTTGGATTTCAAAAATATGTTAAACACTAAGCGACCAAAGTTTAGAGCCTTGATTTAACAAAGACACCTGTTTATTTTAACTGGAAATAATACTCTGTAAAGTAAACAATTAAATAATCAATTTGACACAACTTTTAGGCAAGAGATTTTGATTCCCCATGACATGTTTCACACGGAAAACACTTTGGCAATTTTGTACATGGCACTGACTTAATTATTGTATGTTCCCGTTAAAATTACAGCCGTCAAAAGATTCCAGCACCACTTTCAATATGATTGCAAAACATGTTGACATTTACAATGTATATTGCTATTTGAAATGCAAAGTGTGCAAGCTGGTTTTACTTATATTTCTATTGTTATTGTGTTATTGTTAACTTAAATAAGTTGAGTTGCAGTACTTTGAAATGAAAAATTACAACTATTATTGGGTTCCAAAAATGGCACTCTGATACAAATCTGCCAACTATGTATTATATTTATTTAATGACTGTAAGTAAGTAAGCAAGCAAGCAAGCAAGCAAGCAAGCAAGTAAGTAAGAAGTATAAGTAAGTAAGTATGGTTTATTCAACCACATTTTGGCAGGAGATCCTGGATAACAGTAGTTATATCACATAAGCTACATATTACGTATCATACTAAATAATACAATTACTGAATTTAATTGTTACAAACTCTTTGTGTTTAGTTTAGGGGTCAACGACTGGCTACATCCTGAATGGAGACTGTAGTCATGTTGAATGAAGTTGTGATGTTGAATGGAGTTGTGATCGCAAAAGAAAATTGCAGCATGCCTCCACCCTACGCTCCGAGAGAGATTGTAACAAGGTTCGTTGAAGGGCCTTAGCGTAGCTCAAATCAGGGAGCATAATGCGCAGAGCTTTTCTTTGTACTGACTCAATGACGTTGTCAAGGTACTCTGGCAGTGCAGCCCACACGGGGGACGCATACTCGAGTACAGACCTGATCAGTGCGCAGAATATCATAACAAGGCCATTGATAGCCACACTAGATTTCTTAAGAATGCGCAGTGCATTATAAGGGTTTGTTTGTCTTCTGGAACAGGTAGTCTATGTGAGTGTTCCATGTAAGATCATCGCTAATATGTACTCCTAAGATCTTATAACTATTTATATTCTTGTTGGCACTTATAGCATTAGCTACTGTAGGTCATTTTAGATCATTTTAGATTATTTAGGTCCTTCCTTGTTTGAGTGATTACGGCCATTTCAAACCACAAAGGCTACAGGTGGTTTTCATGTTACGTCACTGCCACTATGTTGGTGGACGAAAACAAAAGATATCTCTCATTAGCTCGTTTTGTTCATCCACCAGCAATTGTACATTAACATCATTGTTATCTGTGTCTCTAGAGAGTGGTTCACAACAAACCCTCTATTAAATATATAGCTTTCTTTCGGTTGCGTGAAATATTGTTGTGTAATGAATGACTTCACGTGTGTTGCCGAATCACCTTGTTGACAAAATGACCGGATACCAAAAATAATATATTTGTAACCTTTAACATGTACAGTTCACTTAAATTCATTAAACATATGTAAATGTAATGAACTAATCTAGCATGCATGATTGTTTTGTTTTAAATTGAAAATTTTTCCCTTATAGGGAAGATATCGTTGACGTCACCTATTGTCAATAATGTGCCAGCCAGAGCCTCATTGGATCTTGAAACAAAGGGTCTTGTTCCTGTGGTTGGCATATTTGAATAACAAAAACGACGTATGTAAACAGATATCTTCCCTTTTTTTTCTGCAAACTAAAAACGTACACATCCATACATGGAAAAATCGAAAAATCGAATACGGTAATGGGAATCTTCTGGCGAACATCAGTACCGGAAAATTTCTTACATTCGAAACGACAAGATTTTTCGTCTCGTATAATCTCTGACACGTCAACACAAAACCAAACGGCGACTGCAAGAGTAACAACATATCGGCTTCATCTAACATGTTTGCCCACAGTCTTTTACTGCATAGCATACCTCGTGGAGATGGATTTGCGCGTAGGCTTGCTGCACTTCTGCAATATCTGTTAGGCTGAATACATCGAACTCGTGAGCTGCCATTTTGACAAATTTAGCACACAGGATATGATAGATACGTTATGTTGACCAAAACAAAACGTCCGGGTTGGTAGTCTGTGGACAACTTTCATGCCAATTGGCCTTTCCGAAATTCAGCAGGGAACTGGGGCGAGTTTCAAGTTTTAACTAATCGATAAACTGACACTACAACATGAAAGATCATGTTGAGATTGGTCATTTAGCCAAGTATGGTGCTTTTAGGGTGAACAGAGACCAAGTTATGGACCTTGAAACATGGTTCAAAATCCATACAGGCGTCTCTAATTTTGATACAGCCTTGCATACGGAACCTGCGCCCGCAGTGCGCGCGGCAGTCAAAACTGTGCTATCCTGTCAATCATTTGCCCCTTCACCGGAAACAGTGCATTTCGGTTGTTCGTAAATGACATTGTTGTTGATCTACGCAAGGATGCGGTCGAAGTCTTTATTCGCGAAGTTAACTCAAATAAATATCGATACGGTTTTGCCGTCTTCTTGCACTTGATTCGAAAATACCAGCCTGAATTCGTCTTAGAATAGTTAGAAAAAGCACAAATAAAAGCCAAAGCATAAGAGGTCACGTTCGAATTCTGCTCGCCGACAACCCAAGTTTGTTGACAAAAAAATTGACACAAAATGTTTTAAATGGTTTTCTGGCCCTTTATTACTAATGGCGCTCTCGTTCATTTTAAATGGAGTATCGGGAAAGAAAAATTGTCAAGCTGATATTTTTTTCGTGTGAACATACATTTTCACGTAGCGAAAATTTGTATAAGCACTACAAAACGTTTACTAACCATTGCCCGAAGGAACACCTTTTAGAAGCTGCAAGGAAGCCGCTGATTAATTTTGCACAAAACCCTCGGCCCTTAACACAAGAAAGCCATACTTGGAAAGTTTTTCAGTGGAAGGCTCGCTAAGGAAGAGTTTCTAGAGCTTGCCCTCCCGCAGGTTGCCAGAAAGGTGCAAACAAGCTGGTTCCTATCTGAAAAGAGCAAGATCTAGAAGGGGCAGTCAAAATTGTGTTTCTTTTATTGTGCGAAAATTTATTCTTCCCTCAATCCCAAATAAGAACTTGTTGTGTCTTGCAATTCAACAGTGAATTGCTATTAGGCCAATAAGAGAATCAACATCAACAAAGAGGCACTCCCAGGGGTTTGGGGAAGAAAAGAACATGGCTAATTTAAACTGGGGAACAGAGTAACATACATACATACATACATACATACATACATAATCTTTATTTAACGTGGGTAGAAACACTTATCTGAAGCTATTTTACAGGTTTTCCACAAAATAATATTAAAGAAAAAAGAAATATATACATAAAAATGTAAAAATATGAATATAATATCTAGTATCTAAAATTTCAAAATTTAGGTAACTAAAATTTAATGTTCCTCACTGTTTTTTTCAACAATATCAAAATATTTTAAGGAACAAGGGAAGAAAACCAATTTAAATTTTAGGGATCAAAAACCTGGGAACAAGTTTGAAAGTAATTTGGGGAACAAGGAAACACAAGCAAATATGTAAAGGGAACAAGGACTCCTCTCCCCAGGAGGGCCTCATCAAATGTTCTGCCTCTATCCAACAGCTCAAACAAGCTATTCCAACAATTTTTGAATGACCAACAAGAAAAGAAGACTCTCTTAGAGAAATAGATTATTTATAGTAACACTTAAGCATGCGAAACAATGCTCAGATGCTTACGAGCACCCTCATGCCCATGTTTGTAAAAAAGCACCATGAAGTATTCCTTGTGGCTGGCTGGTTTAGGCATTGTTTCATCTTTCAACATTGGGCAAAACCAAATTAACTCCATTCTCAGAGGGCACTGGGGAAAGAAGCTAGAAGAAAAAAGTGGCCTTGATCCTATTCTCCCAAGGTAATCTTTACAGAATAAGATCATAGAAGGAACACTTTTGAGTGCCAACCTTAAGCCTTTTAAAACAAGCGCAAACAATATTAATAATCTTTAAATTCACAAAATGTCAAACAGCATATTTTAGCCTCATATTCAATTAGATTTTGCTGCAATGTTCCTTAAAACTATGCAGAACTATTTACCATAAAATGTGGAACATTTCCTGCCTATCTAAATATGCCGCAAAAGGGCTCCAAAAAGCAACCAGTTAAGTTTTTAGATTAAGATACACAATACCTAAAAAATAAATTACTTGATGTGATCAAGACATTGAATGACCAAGCAATAAACAAATGGCAGCAATGTATGTTAGGTTCACAAAGTGGGAAAAAAATATTCCTCAACTGATGTTTCAATATGCATTTAAATAAATTTTCTATCAACAATTCAAGGGACTGACTTTTCACTGGTATTGATTTGCATTTCCATGATAAGTTTGAAAGTGAATCTGGCAACCACAGTGCCCTATGAAATGGGAAATAACTTAAACAAACTCTTTAAACGAACATTTTACAAGGGACACCATTATTGATGCCCTGCCAAGAACAAAGATTAAACTGAAAGAAGAGTTGGTCTGGAGTTTATCCACAATGGACAGTTAGTGGCTGCATTCACCAATGTAGAGAACAAACACATCAAGTTTCTTGTCAAGCAACCAGGTGTTCAAGGAGCTATTCAATTTCCAAAGAACTATGGTAGTGTGCAACAGTACCTGGGTGAATTCGGGTACCTGGCCTGAAACTGAAACTTGTGGAGCCAAACAACTTGTTGAGCTAGGTACTTAAACTGGGTAGATAATTATGTCTACAAATATTGTCTATTCAACCAACAGTTTCTCCTAATTTTGTGTAACATTCACTTAATGGTTCCTTAATACAAAAATTGCTAATTCAATTAAGGATTCAAGTCCTTTGAAATCATCAAAGTTACTTTGTGCCACCAGGAACAAACGAAAAAGTACAAGCACTGAAGACAAACAGCTCACAAAAGGCAGAACTCCGTTTAAAACAGCAAAACGGACCGGGGATCCTCGCGTCACTAAAAAGTGCTGCATGCTACGTAGATGTTTGCAGAACGATCGCAAGTTGTAATCACTGAAAGACGATAGACGATGGTCGTGCAAGACTCACCAAGCACATGGAACACCCGACAGGATTGTTTGTTGTCTGGCACAGCAGATGAACGAAAAATTGTTCCCCTCACTATTAAGTTCCAACCCAAGACCAATCTTGCCCAAATACAACAACAATTTGGGCAGCAGGCAAGCTCACCACAAGCCACCGAAGTTGGCATAAAGCAGCATAGCGCTTCACCTGAAGTTCGATCATGATGGACACAAACAAGAGCTGAAAAAACTTCATATGGTCAGACGACCAAATGTGATTGATCAGTTATCGGACATCAAAGTGCTGAACAGTACAAACCAAGGGATTTCGTCGTAAAAATGTTCACTCAGCAACGTCTTCTTCTTCTACAGAATAAAGTTCAAAAGCGATCCTGGTTGTTAATCACATGCTAGACCAATCCATAAACTGGATAAAGTGGATTGGCAAATTGATTGCCAGAACAATGAGTCATTTCTGTCTCGCTGAGTTCAGAGAAGCGACGGTCAAGAGACAACAGAAGGCTGAGCGAATGTCCACCGATCTAACCAATCAGAATGTAAACAATTGGCGTGACGTCGGATAGCACAAGGATAGCACAGTTTTTCCCTCTCGCTGAATTCTGATTGGTCAGTTTAAATTTCAGTAGCTCTCGCCGTATGCAAGGAGCGTCCCGCAAAACCATATAAACTCTTAAAATTTTTATGATTTCCGTGATACTCTTTAAAATGGGCAAACATAGCGATTTTCATCGCAGCTTCTTTCAAATTGTAGGTACATGACGGGATTTTACAGTTGTCACTAAACTGATAAAAAATAATAATAGAGTTTATATGGTTTTCAGTTTATCGATTAGTTAAAACTTGAAACTCGCCCCAGTTCCCTGCTGAATTTCGGAAAGGCCATATATATGATTGTTTTTAACATTGTCCAAATAAGTCAGAGGATAACTTATAGTATGTCTCGGAAACATATCTTACCGTGATAATCTAATTCCTTGGGAACGGCCGAAAAGACATTTCTTGGCAGGATTCGAACCTTTGACCTCAGTAAAAACAATTAGATGCTCTCTACCCATCATTGAGTTTCATACACGCAGGTAGAACGAGTAACAAGACCCGCTGTTCAAAAAGTTTGTTATTTGTTGCTTGATTCACAGATCACGAAATATAATGAATATCAAACCTCGTGTCCTGACTTGCTCGTGCATTATGAGATTTACAACTGAAGTTTAAAAGTTCTCAAAATTGCACTCGTCTACCGCTCACGCAATTTGAAACTTTCAAAACCTCGCGAGTCGGCGGGTCTAAAACACAGGTCACTCGTTGTAGGTCATTGTTTCCCTTTTTAAAAGTGACCCAAAACCCTCATTTTGGCTAACTCTAGGCCTAAAAACCTTAATTAGGCCTAGGGTTAGTCAAATTGAGAGTTAGGGTTACAAACATGCAATGACCTGCAACGAGTGACCTGTGTTTTAGACCCACCGCTCACGAGTGACCAGAAATCACGAAATGCCCGGGCAAGTTCATACGATTTTTGATAGGTTATATATAATCAACAAAATTATCCCATCGCTGTGTTTCTATAGTAACTTCCGTATTGCACTCTTTAACTTCTTTTGCCTTTTGTAACCTATTTGTGCGTCCGTCATTCACCAATCAGAAGCGCGATATTCTGTTGAGTAGACTGTATGATGAAAAAACTTGATTTTTTGTTGAAATTATAGCTGTACAACCAGTTTTTTCAAACCTCATGATCAAGAAATACCAAGAAAATCGGCGTTTGGGTGTTTTAGGAGAAATTAATAAGTAAATAATAAACAAATAAGTAAATAAGCATTTTGCTAGGAGTGGCTCCAAATTGCTGCCAGCTGGGCGTGATTGGTAAAATGCAACAGAGGAGGGCCTGTCCGGGAGTTGAACCCGAGACCTCTCGCACCCTAAGCGAGAATCATGCCACTAGAACAACAAGCCGAACACGCTAAGGTTAGGCGTGTACTAAAACCAGTAACACCGGAACACTCCGGAAAACCGGAACACCCCGGTTTTAGCCGTAGGGTTAGCACACCGGAACACTCCGGAACACCCTGGAAGTTAGGGTTAGCCCTCAATTTGGCTAACCCTAGGCCTAAAAACCAACTTAAGGCCTAGCTGTAGGCCTAGGGTTAGCCAAATAGACCTCTTTAGCTTGTACGTTTTGTTTTCCCCGTTTCAGACCACGTGTTGTTCTTAAGGGAATTTTTCTTTTGTTTTTTCATACGTTATGCATACATATCCACGTGCATAGGACGACATTTGAAAGAAAGTTTTCCCTAGAGTAACATCACGTGGTCTGAAATGGGAAAACAAAATGTACAAGCTAAAGAGGTCTATTGAGGGTTTTGGGTTACTTCCAGGGTGTTCCGGAGTGTTCCGGGGTGTTCCGGTGTTCCGGAGTGTTCCGGTGTTCAGGGGTGTTCCGGTGTTCCTGGTTTTAGTACATGCCCTAAGGTATAGGTTGGACAGGGTTTTAAATTATATTGTCACACGCCATGAGAAAACAAATTTAGTGCCTTGGTCGATGTGAGGCTCGAACTCACGACCTTGGCGTTATCGATCTACCAAGCTAATGGACCAAGGTGGACGAAGGCAACGGCAAGTCAAATTCGCCTAATAAGCTACTCTAGGTCTTATGAAGGATAAGTTATGGGCGAAAGAATTTTGCATAAGGCGTAGGGTGAGGTGAAAGAGGAATTGGCCAGCGCTGCTAACCTGCTGCAGGTGACTGAGGAGGGTGGGGAAGTTTATTTGCAGACACTGCTGAGTTAGTAGACTTGCGAGAAAAGAGAAATTTGCATGCAACGGCGTTTTAAGGTCTTGAAAGTTTCTTTGGGGATTTCTACGGCCAATAGAATATCTGCCAGGGGAGCACGGAGTTATCGATTACCTAATGCGGAATACGGCGGCTCTTACGCGAACGAGAATAGTAATCAATTCACATTCGCCTAATAAGCTACCCTATGCCCTATGAGGGATGACTTATGGGCGAAAGAATTTTGCGCTTGCCGAGGGGATTCCGTCCGTGAAGCAATGGATGGCTACAGGCACTCTTTATTCGGTTCGATAACAGCAAATCTTCCCGAACTTTAGAAACTCGGAAAACCACTTTCACGTGCAAGCTGTCCTGAAGCGGGGGATTCGATATCGAGGAGAGTGGCCCTGGGCAGCTGTGGGGCTCTCCCTCCCAATTACACCAGACCAAAGCCGTAGATAATAAATACTAACGCGAGGACAAGTTGTAATAGAAAGACAGAAGATTAAAGTAAATGCAGGTAAAGGAAAAAACAAAACAGATTCGGCGGCCAAAAGGGTCGATTCGGGACGAGTACGAACCGACTCCTTAAATTCAAATACCTTGTTCCGTCTGATAGAGCGACAGTCGTATGACCTTGAAAAAGTGTTCGCAATTTTTTTTACGGACCAATGTTTGGTAAGATTAAAACAATGCTTCTCATTAATTAATCCTTATTCCCGCTTATTCTCCCTTCTCCTCCCTTGTCAGGAAGGAGAACAGAGAGTGTCTGGGGTCGAAGTTGTCTACAAAGTTCCATGGAGAGATGACGTTGTTTGCATCCGCATTCGCTAAGCCAATGAAAATTCGCGCTCTTTGTTTTTGTTCGATAAGCTTATTAAGGACGGTGCTTACTATTGTTATTGCGCATACGTTCTGCGCATCTCGAGATACTCGGGTTTCCTATCGGTGATGCTTACTAATACAGGGATACTTTTGCGCGGCTTAAAATTATGCAGAGAAAGTAGATCTTAAAAAGTACTCTTGGTACCCAAAAAGAAAACTGGGGGAAACCATGCATTCTTTAGAGATAATTAAACTTCAATTTGAGAAAAAAAAACCATACATTGCTTTGTATTTTAGAGCTTTTTAGAAATATTGCTCATGAATTATCTTT
>NC_090892.1:67808102-67845602 GCF_036669925.1 Montipora capricornis | reverse complement strand
TTGGGCATATCTTGTGTGTTTAAACTGAAGGCAGACCTGGCCGGTGCAGTTGCTGGGTAGATAGGGCACCAGGATGGTATGCAGGAAACTTGGCCTAAAATGCTGCCTGGCCAACAACTATAATATTATGCATCTTGGGTAGTCCCTACAACAACTCCAACACACACACTTTGCACATGTTGCACCGGTAATTAAAATTTTTACTTGTTGACAAATTTTCAAACTAGTTTGTTTTTATACTTTCCTTTGTCCTATAGATCTGAAACAAAGAAAAGTAAAGAAACAAACTAGTTTGAAAAATGAATTCAAAAATAAGGTTTACTTGAATTGTTTTATTGTTCTTACATTGTATCGTATTGTCTCTGTTACCAAATACTCTTAGACTACAAAATATCGCGTTTCTGATTGGTCAATGGCGAATGCATAAATAGGTTATGGAGTTCAAAAAAGAGGCTATAGTAGCTATTGGTAATTAAATAGTCCAGAATCCTATGCTTATAATAGCTCCAACTGTAAGCTTAGTTTTACTGTAGATGATGAGGAGACCTTTGTGTTGTTTTCCAGGAAGCCTCTGCATCTCCAACACATGTGTTCTGCATTTTTTTCTTGTTGTTCTCATTCAGATTTTTAATGGTCCAAATAACTTATAATGATTGTGGTAAGTTGCAAGCTTTCCAATGTTGATTTCGACTTTTTTAGATGTCCAGGAGGATGAAACAATTACAGCTTTGGACCCAGAGGATCAGGTAGAGGAGCCATCAGCAAGGAAACCAAAATCACAAAGGAAAAATACAAAAAGTGATATTGGAAGGACTGTAGTAATAACTGGACTTGCTGATGAGCTTAAGCCAAACCATATCAGAAAAAAGTGCCGTAAGATTGGGAAAGTTGAAAAAGTTACATTTCCAGTGGAAGGCAGAGAAAAAGCAACAGCTTTTGTGGTCTTTGAATCCCACAAAGATGCAAGAGTAGTGGTGAAAAAATTGTCTGGGAGAATATTTAAAGGCAATACCATTGAAGCTGTACTTCTTTCAAGAGAGGGAAAGATGCCAAGTCAAAAATCTTTGAAGAAATCAAGAATTATTGTGAGAAACTTGTCCTTCAAGTGCAAAGAGGAGGACTTGCAGAACTTTTTCTCCCACTTTGGACAGATCATTAATGTGCATATCCCTACCAAGTTGGATGGAGAAAGAAAGTGCCGTGCTGGTTTTGGATTTGTGCAGTTTTCTAACTTTTTCGAGGCTGCCAAGGCCATCAAGGAGTCAAACATGAAGAAGATTTTGGGCAGACCTGTTGCTGTAGATTGGGCTATGGAAAAATCGGTTTATGAGATGAAAAAGGGACTTAAAGAAGGTTTGGACACTAAATTTTGCTTACTACAGGGTCTTATAATTTCTCATGGATGGACATGAAGCAAACTAAATTACCTCACCCTCCCCCTCCCCCCCCCCCCAACCCCTCTCCTTCAACTCTCATTTTCAACACACACCCATCCCTTGCCATGAATGGTCTGCTCAGTTCCTTTTAGTAGCCTGAAGTTATGCTCAAATAAGCTGGTAAACTAAATGTCTGCCCCTGATTGCTTTTGTGTGACTTTCGTAAACAGATGAAAGCAAACGTGAGGAGAATGAAGAAGAGGTAGATGAAGCTGAAAACGTGGAAAGGAATTCAGCAGATGAGCAAGAAGGGGATACTGAAGCTGAAAATGTGGGAAAAAATTCAGCAGATGAGAAAAAAAGGGATAGTGAGGATTTGTCAGACAGTCAAAATGACACAGAGACTGACAGTGACTCAAGTGGAAAGGAACATGACCACTCTGATAATGAACAAGAAGAAGAGGGTGAAGAGCACAAAGATGAACAACAACACAAACACACTATGGCAACACAGCAACCAAAGCGAGTGTCTGATGTAAAAGAAGGCAAAACTTTGTTTATCCGGAACTTGTCATTTGATACCAATGAAGAGTCACTTTGTCAGTTGCTGGAGCAGTTTGGTGAGATGGAGTACTGCATAGTGTTGGAGGACAAACGAACCGGTCACAGCCGAGGAATGGCTTTTGTGAAGTTTAAATCAATGGAAAGTGCTGAGAAATGCCTTGTGGAAGCTGGGGACCAAGGCTCAGGTAAGGAAATTTAGAATAGAAGTCAGCCACGTCTTAAAACCGGTCTGGTGTCTTTTCTTTGTTGGTAGTCACAAATGTGCATACCCCACGGATATTAAAGTAATCTCCGATCAGGTGAAATCACTTATATTCTCTCCATTATTTCCAGACTTCCCTGCCCCGAGGGGAACTCATATACTTTCTCAACCTTCACAATTACCTGCGAGCGCGCTAGACCACTCGGCTACCGTGACACACTTTCGTTATTTAGATGAAAGCAAACATTTAGTGTGGCCATGATTGATTCAGTATTAAACTATTCGATAAAGTGGACAGGTGCTTTTTCTTTGAGAAAGGCAAGCTTTAAAGGTAAGGAAAATTGTCTACGTTATTTCTAGATCTTGCTTCGTACTTGTGTGTTCCGCTGTGAACATTATTTTGCATAGAACGAATACTTCATTAGAAGTATTTTGCATAGAGCGAATACTCCAATATTTCTTGGGAACCAGTTTGTTCGCCGTTTTGACGTAGAAAGAAAATGGGTCCCCCATCCAAGTACTAACCTTATTTGGGGGAGCTTAACTTCAGCTGACACTTGGGCTAGCATCAACGATTGCGGATCTTTCTGTTAAATTCGCACATATATTTTGTCGAACTTTATAACACTTCAAAGAAAAAAACAAAAGCAAACTAACAAAAACCCGGTATCTTGCCGACATTTTGTCACAGACGCATCCTTTGTTTCGTGAGTTGTCAGTATTAAACACGCAAGGTAACTTGATCACAGGCGGCCGCTAAAATCGATGTCACTTTCGTTTTTACGATCTTACTTGTACGACCAAAAGTACGATAGAAAATTAAACTCTGATTGAACGTAAAAAAAATCACCCGAAATATTTTTCGCTGATGGCAAATTGTTTTATTCTCGATCGACACTTCCTAAGGGCCGATTTACACGGTACGACTTTGTCGCATGCGACAACGGCTTACGACAGGCCCACGACATGATTTGCGATTGCTGTGTGCGTCAGAAAAAATGTCGTAGCATTTTAAAACATGTTTTAAAACGCTGCGACAATCGTAAGTCATGTCGTAGGCCTGTCGTGAGCTTGTCGCATGTGACAAAATCGTATCGTGTAAATCGGCCCTAAAAGTTCCTTCTGCTCTCCTTAAAAACTACATATTAATATTTATTTACTTTTGCGTCAATATTTGTTTTGCATAAAGCAGGCTAGCAAAATCTGTACCTTGCTTAGTTCGCATTTTTGAGCGTTAAAAATATAATTTTTGGTCGTATGTGCCTGACAGCAAGTCGCATATTTTGACGTCCCCCATCCAGATACTAACCCCGCCGGAAAGGGATAACTTTAGTAACATTGGTCTTAGAAAGCTGTCAGAAGCTCAGAGTACACGCTTAAGCTTGTGGTGAAAAAGAAGTTGTAAATGATGAACATGTCAGCCTTGAAACCAAATGTTTCTCAATTTCCTTTTATTTTCTTCAATCGTCCTGGGTTTAGTATTTTACTGAACCACATGTCTTCTCAGGGGGTATCTAGCAAAGATGTCTACCATAGCACCGTAATGAGTTACGATACCAAACAGGATGAGAAGTTATTGAACTGTGATTTGTAGTAAGCTTTTCGGATGATTTAAGGCTGATCTTGTAATTTTTGGATGAACGGAGTTAAGGAAGCAAGCAAAACTGTAGGATTTGAATAAAGTCTCCTTCCAAAAAATAAATAAATAAAAAATCCCGTATCCTGATAACCTGCTAATAGGGCTTCGTTGTTTGCATTTGCAAATTTAGTAACATTAATAATGAGTTTTTACAACAAAAAAATTCAAGTTATATTACAGATTTATCTTTCTGGTAATCTCTCGCCATTTTCCGAAGTTTACATGTACCTGTACTTGACGTTGACTGTAACTGGACAATTTGTGTTAACTGTTTGCGCATTCCACGAATACGCCCTTGAAGGCGGCCTGTTCTTCTAAAGTTTCTGTAGTCCCGATTTTGTCAGAAATTGACCCATTCCTCTCATCCGCTCAGGCATGGGATCATTCGCCAATCTCCCAATTTTGTCAACTGCACATAATACAAAGTTAATTTTTGGGTGGAAGAACTTTAGTTTTGTGTGAAGGGTTTTTGGGAGATGGATGGTCTTAACAGACTGTTAACCGAGAATGAGTGTACCCTTGATTACACATAAACAAAACTGATGTTAACTTAAAACCTTTAGTTAGGGGCTTAAGGTGGCTTACTACAGTTTTCCGGAGAAAAAGATCAAGATTTTGAAATCTGTGAAATTAAAGCAACAAATAAATGCAAATCAAGGGAAAAATTTTCCCCTTAGAGGCGTCGATTATAAACAGGATTCTTCGATGCCGCTTCACGTTTAGCCAAACTTAAACCCATCCGTTCCCGAACGGGGTAAGCAATTTGTTTGGAAATTTAGACGATCCGTTCGAATTTCAAGATCGTGTGTTCCAACAATCATGCAAACCGTTCGAACATTTTAGCAATTCGTTCGAACGATTTTAAAAATCGTTTGTTATCCGTGCAGTGTGCGAGCGTTTTCAGTCGTTTAACAGAATCCAAAGTGTCCGTTTTGCCGTTTGTGACCGAACTCCTCAAGGGGGGAATGGAAACTAGACATTGTTGCAATAAATAAAGCATGAGAAGAATTAACTGAATTAGAAAATTGTTCATATTTTAGCTCTAACCAACTGAGCTATGAAGCCACTGACGTTGGATATATTTTTATATCATTTCATCGTTGATTCATTGCTCACGGGAACATTAGAACCCACAAATGACCAGCTCCCAACGTCAGTGGCTTCATAGCTCAGTTGGTTAGAGCGTCGCACCGGTAACGCGAGGTCACGGGTTCAAATCCGGTTGAAGTCCTGCAATTGCGTTCACAACTGCGAAGATCATAGCTTCACTTGATTATTATTATTATTATTATTATTATTATTATTAAGTTATATTACCTATTTACAGTTACTGCGCATTTTTAGACAACCGCAAAGTTTCATCTTTGACTGTGAGTATATTTTTTAGGTCTTTCTTTAGATAACTTTAAATTGAACATTACTAAAGCTGTGACTCGGGGAAAGGCAGCGGAACTCGCCAAAGAAAAGAAAGTAGAAGGGAAGAAGGTCAACAAAGACAAACGTAACTTGTACCTTGCGAAGGAGGGTCTGATTTTAGCAGGGTCATCTGCAGCTCAAGGATTGTCAAAGGGTGATTTGCTGAAAAGACAAAATGCTGAAAAGGAAAAGAAAGCTAAGCTTGCAGATCCAAACTATTTTGTCTCTCCAACCAGGCAAGTAACATCATCCCTTATTCAGAATGATTTTACAATAAAATGGTTCACGAATTGAAATTGGGCCCTTTCGTCCTGACTTGAAAGGAGCCTGCTATCACCCTCGAAAATATTAGCATGGTTACAAAGCTACAATAGTTTGGCATTCGGGGAAAATTAGGGTGCGTTCGATTGACCGTATTCCGAAATAGGAATACATGGAATAGAAGTTAGAAATCCTTCGTTTTAACGGAGATTCACATTAAAATTGTCAAACACCTGCTAAATTGTTATTTTAAACATATTTTTATTATCCTTTTTGCTTCAAAACGCCAGACATACCGTTTCAAATTAATACTCCAAGTGTTCATATCCGGAATAGGGTCAATCGAACGCGGCCTTAGTTTCTCCGTTGTGTGTGAGTGTTTGTACGCTCTCACTTGGCGTTTAACCCGAAGAGTCTTCGGACGGGGTCAACTGGATGGCCACTGCGTTACCTGAGGAAACGTGCAATGAATTCCAACAACTTCGTCTTGTCAAAGACAAATTTTTTAATAACGAACCTAGTTTAATGACCTGACCCCCACGCATCTCCTGTAGCTCAGTCGTAGAGCATCTGAACGAACAAGTCATCGGAAGGTCATACTTCTGTTCAGGAGCACTCGCATTTTTCCGAGCATCCCCGAGTGACCATCTACAAAAAATTACATTGTTTCACGAATTTTCGAATTTCAAACGTAAAATTCCACTTGTAGCAGTGTGCAAAATGGCTGTTATCTGAACCACTGGAGTTTAATGGCCTACATTTACACCGGTTTTTTCTAGCTTCGTGGTAGGTTAATTGCTAGGTCAGGTTCAACTCCAAGGAGCCCTAAAATTTTCCGCGTATTCCCGAGTTGTCATTGATTATTACAGTGAGAGTGCCGAGGGCAGGTCTCGCAAGGACTAATCGAGCCCTCCCCACTCACGTTCACCCACGCTTAGAACCGGCTGCATGCAAATTATTATGTCGTGACAATTCTTTTGTTTTTTTTTTTTAGACTTTGCGTTCGAAACCTTCCACTTAACGTTGGCGATAATAAGCTCAAGGAAATCTTCAGCACTTCCACAGGAAGGAAGCTGCACGTAAATAGTGTTCTCATCGTTAGAAGTAAGGATCGTATGGATAGCGCGGGCCGGGCGCGATCTTTGGGATTCGGATTTGTGGAATTTAACAACCATAACGATGCGTTAGCGGCTCTACGAGCAACCAATAACAATCCAGATATCTTTGGCGCGGATCGCAGGCCGATCGTGGAGTTCTCTTTGGAAAACAACAATGTTGTTAAAGCGAAGAAGCGCCGACTAGACAAGGGTCGTCACCAGCAGCGGCAGGTTGAGGAAGAGCATGCGAACACTGAGAAACCTAAGACGAATAAGGAGAAAAGACTGGAGAAGAATATGAAGCGAAGAGAGGCGCGGCAACGAAAGAGAGAAGCGAAAAAGAAACGAAAGTCGGCAGGTCAGAAAGCTGCTGATGAAGACAGCGCGGTAAAACATTTTAACAAGGATGGAGAAGGAAGTAGTGCAAAAAGAAATTCGTGGAAAGCGAAAAGAGGAAAAAATAATATTTCCACCGAGTTGCCAGGGCCACGAAAACTCGATAAAAATGATCGTCAAAGCAGAAAACAGTTCTCTTCTATCCCTTCAAGCCCACCAAGCAAAATGAAAGAAAGCTCACACAAGCAGAAAAATATGCAGACAACTGGCTGGTCATCTCTTTCCTCGAGTGGTGTTGAGACATTCAGCTCGGTGAGTAAAAAGAGGAAAGGAAGGAGACGAAAAGAACAGGACAAGATAGAAGAATCGAATTTCTCAGACTTGGTAAACAAATATAAGAAAAAGCTGTTTGGGGAGAACGATGGCGAGTCTCCTGCGAAACGCCCTCGTTGGTTCGATGATTGACCCAGTGACTATGACTGATTTATGTCGATTATTCCCCAAAGCGCGATTTCTTTTTAATTACGTAACTTGTTCCTGCATTTGATGCAGAAGAGTGTGCAAAAAACGTATGAAAGTTATATGAAGCTTTGCACCTTCTAAGCAAACAAGAAATGGAAAAATGGTTCACCTGATTTTCGAGCGAATTAAAATTATTCAGCTACGCCTTAATTCCTTCATTGCTTTTCTGGCACACTCTAAAATTGTAAGGCATTTTGGTAAAACGGTCTTGTAAAAAACACTGCATTTATTCATAAATGTGAGACAATCCGATCATTGACCATGGCATCTTTATTTTCGATTAAACTTTTAACTCTTGTCACATTTTTCTGGTGAAATGAACAAGTCGTTTTCCCTAGAGAACAACTAATTTCACTACATCTAATGTAATCCAAAACTTATTTTCCGGTATAATTCTTCTTTGGAGCCTCTGTTCACAGAATCTTGAAATTTCGGTAGTAAATCACGTTTTTGTAGCCATTGGCAACCAAAACACCTCCGTGTTTTTTGATTGGGTAGCGTGGGTTGAATGAAGTCACCAAGGTGCCTTTCAAGTACACCTTGACCTCCCCAGCAGGGGTGTCGTTGGACACTACCACCTTGGCAGTGAACCATTCTGCTCCTTTGGGAGGACCAGTAGGGCATGATGATGATTTAGCACTGTCAAATTTAGGTTGGCCCTTGAAGAGGTATCCAGTCTGGAAACATCCCCCGGCGCTGTGAGGCCTGACAAAAAGAAGAACGAAATTGATTATTTCCTAAATACTACAAATAATCGTTTCAGTTCCAATAACAGCAAACGCCAGTCTATTTTAGTCCTCAACTGGGAACACTTTGGGAATGAAAGAGTGACCAATCTCTGCATCGGTTTGAAAACAAGTGATTTTTGACGAAAGTTTCTGCCTCTGCAGTTTTTGACTCGGTGGATGTGAAATTTCCACTGAAACAGGGTTAGTGTGCGAGTGAGGATGAAGTTGCTTTTGTTTTTTAAGAAACTCTTGCGTTATGAGTGACAGCAACATGGAATCTATTAGATCGGCGTAGCTGAACCACTACTACAGATAATTTCATGTGGAGGTTAATTTCAGGGTATGGATGGAATTAACTGATAGCTAAGATTCGGCCCAAATTTTAACTGTTAGCTGAGAAACGATGTGTTTTTTTAACTGATAGCTGAGAATTTTTTAAATTTCAAAACGCCTCTTTTCGGGTGATCGTTATCGAGTTCTCAAGTGCGTTAGTAGGTTAGCCCCGTATTCAGGTGGCAGAAATCCTACGTTATTGGGTTCGACTAAAAGTCGATTGTGCGAACTAAATAACAACTAAGACGCCTTTGTAAACCTGAAGTAGACGAAATCATAGTTGTCCTCATCTTCTGCATTAAAAAACAGCCCCAGGTGTCCGAAGTTGACATTGTTGTTTCCTATGAAGTTGTACAAGTCTGCTGTAATCTCGTAAGTCGTGTTTCTACCATCGCTTTCAAAGGCCACTTGACAGAAGGCATCTTGTGGCCAATTTCCATCGCCAGCATCCATTTTGACATAACCAGGAAACTCAACCACCTGAAAAATACTCTTTGATGATCGGCCTTTTCATAACGAGTAAATGGGATAAAAGTTAGAAGCACCACTAAATTAACAAAAACTGACGGAATCTCTGAAAAAACTGCTACCGTGGAGTGTAATTATAGTCGTTCTTAAAAACCGGAATTAATGTTCTTGATTTTTCTTTGCTGCATCACAGACCTAAAAAATATTAATTTGTATAACAACGAGTCAGTTTTCAGACCAATAAACCTTACTCCACCATAACCGCTTCATTTGAAATGCTGCTGTGTATGAGTTCAAATGAGGCATTTTTACCTCTCTCATTACCGGGGAAATAATTCCTCAGTCTGTGGAGTTTTAGAGACTTAGAGTTAAGAGACAAGATGGGCTAATTTAAATCGATGCCAAATTTGAGGATAATTTTGGAATAAACGAAAAAGGAGTGACTTGCGAAAAAATACTATGAAACATTTTTAAGGGAACATGATATATATTGGGGATGATCATTGTCAGCCAGCCTTTTTATTCTTCAGTTTATTTAGTGCTTTGAAGATTTCAACTAAAGGGGACTTTACCTCCTTGCATCTTTTGGTAAAGGAAAGTTGACGTGCAGTTTGGAACTTCCGGAAGAGTATCACGTTTTTGTAACCATGGAAAATGAGCACTCCTCCTCGTGACCTCGAAGCGAAATACGGCTTGAATGTGGCCACCAGGACCCCACTGTGATACACTCGGGCGGTTTGGTCGTTGACCGTAACTGAAAATGGGAACCACACACCGCCCTTCGGGGGACCATTAGGGCAGGCTTTGGACTCTACAAAGTTCGACTTTCCACCGGACATGTAGCCTGTCTGATAGCAGCCAGACGTACTGTGGGGCCTGGAGTTGAAATTGTAGAAGAAATACTTGCTTAATGATGGATGGACGTTTACGCGCTATTATTTGTCTTTCACGGTCAATGGTTTTTGGTTGAATTGGTGTTCTTGTACAGCGGCTTATATGTATGCACATGCGCATTGCAGGCCATTTCAAGTGCATTATTTCTAAGTTCTTTTGCAGTTTACCGTAGGGAAACGCAATGTTCCTCTCCGTTGTATCAGTTATTACGAGGTTTCGGTTGAGTGAACAATTAATAATTATTCCATGAGCCTGTTGGATATGAGATGGTAAATAGCCAACGAGGCATGTATCGCCGAGTTGGCTATCACCAATCTCGTATCCAATAAGGGCGAATGGAATAATTGTTTTATTAAATTCTCAACCTTTAGTTTTGCTAAATTTTATTTTTAAGTTTAAGAAACGACCGGAAAGTGATTTTATGCTGAGCGACATTTGCCACAATCATTTCCATATGGGGTCAAACGCAGGTATAATGGCTGATAACCGATATCCAATGAACCAATGAGAAAGCTAGAATTGCATTATCCGAGGTTGAGAATATAGTAAAAAGAAGTATCCCGGTTTCCAGGCAGTTACAGGGCAATGATTGGAAATCGGATCAGAATAAATTGGCCGAAAAAAGGGCAGCTTTTGCAATACAAGGTTAGCACTAAGCCCCTTTCAAATGGGATCAGAACAATTACAGGCCAATTTCTGTAATTCCAATAGTTTCTAAAGGTTTTGAAAAATTTCTTTATAACCAACTTTATCATTATCTAAATGATAACAAATTGCTGTTAAGCTGCCAATCAGAGTTCTGCTCCTTACATAGTACTTTATCAAAATTAAGCCTTTAAATTCAACATATGGACTGCGATCTAACGACGGAATACTGCTATCTCATCCGAATTTTAAAACTTTAACAACCCTGGGCGACCGTGCTTTCGTTGCTTCGGCGCCAAAACTTTGGAACAATTTATCTTCAGATATTAGAATGGCCAAATCTGTTGACACTTTTAAAAAACTTTTAAAGACGCATCTTTTTAGTAAGGCTTTTTATTCTTAGTTAGCTTGGCTTTAAATATTTTATACAACACATGATGTAATTAGTATTTATTATTTGTTATTTTATTCCATGTATTGTTATAATGCGCAGTTGATCATCTCGCCATGGAAACTGCGCAATATAAATTCGTAATTTATTATTATTATTATTATTATTACTTTTTCGGATCATTTTGCTTGAGGCGACAGATGATTGGTCAGTTAACATCGACAGTGTTTTTTTTTTAATGGCGTTGTTTTCACTGACCCCACTAAGGCATTCGACACCATTGATCACGAGATTATTTTGGGTAAGATATGTTGTAGTTGAGTATTGACCAGGCAGCTATTAGGTGGTCCCTGTCGTACTTAAAAGCCGACCCCAATGGCAAACTATCAATTGCCCGGACTCTCAGTTGCGGTGTACCGCAGGGCAGCATACTGGTTCCTTTACTATTTTTAATTTGTATTAACGATCTCCCCAACTGCCAGCGGGACGCTGCATTAAGGATGTTTGCTACGATACTAATTTTATTATCTGCTAAGACGTTAATGGAACTTAAGCTAGCTTTAACTCACTGAACTTAATAACCTCAGCTGTTGGCTGAAAGCCAATAAACTTAGTTTAAATGTTGCTAAAATGGAGCTAATGATAATTGGATCACGGCAGAGACTGAATGCTCAATGTGATGACGTTGAGATCAGAATCGATGACCAAATGATCAAGAGAGTTGATCATACTAAATCCTTGAGTCTTACCATTGATGCTCAACTTTCATCAAGCAAACACGTTGAAGAGATATGCAAGAAAGTCTCTTCAGCTATTGGCGCCCTTAAACGTGTGCGACCCTTTATATCAATGGAAACGCTTTAATTCTACCTCCTCGTTTGCATATTCGAGATAGTAAAGATCATATTCGATGCGTAGTAAAGATCATTACAGCGTTGTGATTCACTTGAGATCGTCCGCAGATTTTTTACTCGTAGTAAAATCCACAGAAATCTTCTGCATCGTTTACCGGAGGTACCTTCTGATTACAAACGAAAGTTTGTACATGGTTACGGTGTGTATTGTGATTGAAAGTTTAGCTGAACAGATTTGTAATCTTGTTTATCGCGGTCATGTCATTAGACCATGCGACCGCCGTTACAACTGCCGACGAAAACTGCATTGTTGTACAAGTTGATGTACATGATACAGCATCACCTGCTGGTGCAGCAGGGGAAAAACAAACCCGAAAGGGAAGAACGGCTGAAAAGCGCTCTAGTTCGGCCAGTAGCGTCAGCAGTAAACAGGCTGGAGGGAAATCCTCGAAAGGTCTACACGATGAGGCGGGAAATGTCTTGCCGACACAGTCAGGTGCTGTCGCTCACTGAGGATGAATTAGCGGCTAATTCATCCTCCGTGTTGGACGATATCTTTGACATAAAGCAACAATTGAAAGAGCTCACTGGTTCTCTAGCACAAATAACACCAGTCATAACGGAGATTAAATCGGCTTACGACAATTACAACCAGGCTGTTGATTTGTGACGGCCATGACAGTTGGGACAATGAGTCCGTGCTAGACCCGACAGCAGCTGCTCCTCCACAAAAGCAGTTCAAGACACTCCTGACGACGACGAACCGCCGAGGAAAAAGCAAAGGAGGATTCTGGTGTGCTAAATAGTATGGCCAAAGTGGTAAACAAGCCACAACAGGATGGGGAGAATTAGACTCTGAATTGTCAGAGCTTGTGAAACAATTTCTCAGTAAGGGCGTGAGTAAAGACGCCAGCGATGAATTGCTGGATAAAAATCTAACACCTGGCAACTGCACCCGCCTAGAGGTTGTACGAGTCAACCCAGAGATATTTAACTCAGTCAGAAAAGAGATCGAAATGGAGGACGTGATGCTCCAGAAAGCCCAAAAAAACCCTATTAAAGGGAATAACTGCAATTACCAGACTTTTAGATGATTATATGAAGGCTGAAAAAGGCCAAAATCCTTTGCCCACCATGGAAGCATTTCACTCTCATGTGATGCTTCACATGAAATAGACCTCAGAAGGAGAACTTAAGGGTGACATTAAAACAGAATACCGACTACTCTGCATTGACCAAAAGCCAGTTGAGGATGGCCTGTTGTTTGGCACTGAGCTTGGTAAGTCAGTGAAAGATTTGACAGAAGCCAGTAAAGTTACTTCTAAAGTAACAATCAAGCAGAAGCGACCTCATGGTAGTGGTCAGAACTTTCTTGGGAGGTCAGAACAAAGAAGACATTTCCCTTTTTTAGGCCGGGGCAGAGGCTCTGTTGGCAAACAGAGGGGCGGCTACAAACATCCGCCACAGCAAAGTCAACCCCAGTACCAGCCTCGACGATAGTCAGAAAGACAAAGGAAAAGTCTGTAAATAGTCTTCAGGTAAGACCAATTACTAGTGGTAAACCTAGGTTGCAAGGTGGAAAAACACTGGTCAATGAACAAATTGTGCAAATGGAATGGACAAAGATCACATCTGACAAAGTAATTTTGGACATTGTCAAGGGTTACCACATTGATTGTATTTAAGTACCCTTTCAGGATCATCCACCTAAGCAAGCAACACTTGACAAACATGAGGAAATAGTTTTACATGCACTCCTCACAAAGCTCATACAAAAAGGAGATAAATTATTGAAAGATGTGCTCATGAAGATAGGGAGTTTATCTCCCCAGTTTTTCTGCGCCCTAAGAAGAATGAGAAATATCGATTGATATTGAATCTCAAATTTGCCACATATCCATTTCAAGGTGGATACCCTTCAATCATGCATCAATCTAATGAAGCAAAACTGCTTTATGGGATCCCTTGATTTAACAGATGCATATTATTCAGTTTCCATTAGCCCAGAATCACAAAAGTACTTGAAATTTCAAGTACAAGATCAGTTATATAAATGTGTTACCTTGCCTAATGGTCTTAGCTCTGCACCGCGAATTTTTACCAAACTTATGAAAACAGTGTACTCCACTTTGCGAACTAGAAGTCATGTTTCTAGCGGCTATCTTGATGACAGTTTTGTTCTTGGCGATACATTTGCTTAATGTCAAACAAATATCAATGACAGATATGCCCTTTTTAATGACCTAGGCTTTACTGCCTCAGGGGAAAAATCAGTCACTCTACCAACTCAAGTTATAGTACACCTAGGGTTTGTGTTGAACTCAATCTCTGACTGTTAGTCTCACTAAAGACAAAATTGATGACATTACTTGTTTCGGACAAGATATTATAAGCAGACGGTCATGCTCGATTAGAGAAGCTGCTCAACTGATTGGTACTTTCCTGTTCATCTGGTGTAGAATATGGACCCTTGTTCTACAAACAGCTTGAAATTGAGAAAATTGATGCTCTTAAAAAACATCAGGGTTCCTTTGAAGCTCAGATGCAGCTTTCAGAGCTTGCTAAATCAGATAATCGGTGGTGGATAGAGAAAAGCTTCCAATTCCCAAAAGAAATTTCTCACGGTAATCCCTATTTTACACTGACAACTGATGCCTCCCTGGAAGGATGGGGGGCACACCGAGGCAGATGGCTTCCTGAAGAAATTGCTGAAAATAAGCATATCAATTGTCTTGAACTTGAGGCAGCTAAACTAGGCCTCCGGGCACTCTGTGCTAAAGATGAAGGTGTACACATTCTTTTACAGCTTGATAATGTTACTGCAGTGACATTTATTAATAATATGGGTGGTACCCATTCTAAACCATGCAATAATGTAGCACGAGAAATTTGGCTTTGGTGCCTCGAGAGGAGGATTTGGCTCACTGCCACCCATATTCCAGGAATTCAAAATGAAACTGCTGACAGGGTAAGTCGCAAATTTGAAGATAGGACTGAATCAATGGCAGAAATCCCAGTATTTTCAAACTGCTAGTAAAACGTTGGGGAAGACCAGAAATATATTTATTTGCTTCTAGACACAATTATCAGTTAAAACCTTTTGTGTCCTGGCATGCAGATCCTGATGCCTTTGCAACTGATGCAATGTCCTTAAGTTGGAAACATAAATTTGTGTATATTTTCCCTCCTTTCAGCATGTTGTCCAGGGTCCTTCAAAAGTTGCAGGAGGATCAAGGCCGAGCCTTAGTCATAGCCCCACTATAGAGAACACAAGTTTGGTTTCCCAAGATGAGTCGGATGTTAATCAGCAAACCAGAACTTCTACCCAAGGAGGAATCCCTTCTACGGTTGCCACACGACCAGACCAAGCTCCACCCACTATGGCCCAAACTTCAAATGATGGCATGTCTCTTGTCCGGGCGAGACTGCGACAGCAAAACATTTCAAAACGAGCTTGTGATATCATCATGGAATCTTGGAGATCGGGGACCACCAAACAGTACCGAGTGTATCTGGAGAAGTGGAGAAACTTTGCAACAGGAAGAAATGAGAATCCCATTCATCCATCCGTAGCCAGTGCTATTGACTTTTTGACACAATTTCATGACACTGGGAGTAGTTACGCAGCAATTAACACTGCCAGATCTGCATTGTCTGGTGCAATGGAATTGACTGATAGCCCTTACACAGGGGTGAACACCCCTTGATCAAGCGACTTGTTAAAGCAACTTTCCAGTCCAGGCCACCTCTTCCACGATATCAAAGTACCTGGGATATGTCTACAGTTTTGAGTTTGCTTAAGACTTGGAGTCCTGCTAAGGAACTGAACTTGAAACTATTAACTGTTAACTTAGTTATGTTGTGTATATTAGTTACTGGACAGAGATGCCAATCGGTATACTTAATGAACATGAAACATACGACTAAAGGGAAATCATCATACATTTCACCTTGAGAAACTAGTTAAACAGTCCAAGCCAGGGAAGCCACAACCAGTTTTGGTTCTGTCTGCATATTCTGCTGACCGGAGATTATGTGTAATGACATACTTAGAAGAGTATGTCGTAAGAACGGCTTCACTTAGAAGCTCTGACCATACTAGACTTTTCCTTAGCTATAGCGAACCACATCACCCTATTTGTCAAAGTACTATTTCTAGATGGGTCAAAACAGTAATGAAGAAAGCAGGTATAGATACTGAGAGTTTCAAGCCACACAATACCAGAGCGGCTTCAACTTCAGCTGCTCTTAGGAAGGGAATATCCCTAGAAACAATCATGGCTGCTGCAGGGTGGTCTGCAGAATGTACTTTTGCCACTTATTATAAGAAAGATGTCAAAGAGGATGGTACATTTGGACAATCTATACTAAGCTGTTAGCTGTAATATTGTCTTTCATGTCCATGTATGTTATTGGAGGTCCCAATAAACCTATCCCTGTTGTCGTTATGGATAGTTTGTCCGGTTGTTGGTTTGTGCAAGGCTCATGTGCTTTAAAGTCTCACGAGATCTCGAATATGCAAATGAGGAGGTAGAATTAAAAAATTAAACAAGCCTTACCTTTAAGGTGAGGTTTGATTGGAATTCTACCTCCTCATTGCTGCATAGAGAGGTCACGTGCCCACCCTAAAATTGGGACTCTACCCGCCCATTCAACATGGGCCAATGTCTTTAAAGGATGATCTTCACTACGCATGCGCTCTCTCACGTGATCTCTCTTTGCAGCAATGAGGAGGTAGAATTCTAATCAAATCTCACCTTACAGGTGAGGCTTGTTTAATTTTTTAATTTTGCCACATCTTGACAATTGCAGCCCGGTCTGGGACTATTTGAGTGGCCACGTCTTGAGTGACAAGCTCCAAAAATCCGACATTCCAGAGTCGTGCAGCTCGATTCATTACTATCTTTTGATACGATCTCAAACCAGGCACCTCTTGTCCACCCTTAACTGCGGGAGAGGCTATCTATCTCTTCGAAGAAGAAACAGGAAGCCTTGATAATGTACAAAACAGTGAATGAACTTGCCCCGCCGGGAATATCTTTAACATATTTTTGCTCAGTGTTAATCTGATTACAACTTGAGAAACTGAGGAAACACTTGCTTTGCCGAAACCAAACACTAATTACTTAAAACGAAGCTTTTCTCATAGTGGGCCGGGTAATTTGAAAGCGAAAATTCTGCTATTCCGCAGTTCATTTATTTTAAATATCGGAGCAACTTCAGAATGCCCCGCCACAGCTAACCACTATTGTTTCCCCTATGCGGCATCTTTTGAAGAACGAGACGTAATACAATAGAGCCTATTCTTATTCAATATTAAAACAAATTTGCCTGTAGGCATTATTTCTGGTGGCTTTAAGTTGTCTTATTGTTGGAGCAAACGTTCCTTCTAAGCTTATAACGGAGTCAGGGGCACATCATTGGTGCCCGACCCAGCTGAGTTGACTTTAATTGTTGCATTCTATATACGGCCCCCAAAACTATCAGCATGTATAAATGTAGACTCTTTACTTGGGCTAATTGCCAATAACGAATTTTAACCAGTCAGACAGAGACCGAAAACAAGATATCAATGTTTAATACAAGGTTTACGGTTTACCTTAAGTAAACAAAGTCGAAGTTGTTTTCATCAACCACGTTGAAAAGCAATCCCGGATGTCCACTGTTTACCCCTTTCCATCCTGCCTGGTTTAGAATCTCTGCTGACACACTGTATGCCTGTGATGCATCAATGGCCTGGCCGAGTGCGCGACATATGATACCACCTTGAAGGTCCAGAGCAGCCATTTTGTAATGTTGGTTTGGAGGTGGGGACTCTACCAGGCTTGTGCATTGTACCACTGCAGTCAGTGAAAATTTGCTGCCATCTAAGTTGAAATGGATTCAAGAGAAACAATTTCAAGTTATAAAAACGCTGTTACATTAAACGTAATTATAACTGCTATTCTATTTTTTGTAGTTGGGATTCTAAAGTTACCCAGAGAAGAAGGCAGCGTTTACACGAACGTGGTTTCGATCACATCGACACGCTGTAATGACTTCGAAACCGCGTCAAAATCGATGCGGTTTGGAAATGTTTACACGGAATCGTTTTCGCCAGGAAATCTAAGTCATAATGGTATAATCGAGCGCTGCACTACCTGCTAAATTCACCATTTTGAATCGGGCCGAATGCAAATTTCGCGCCAAATAGTAACCGTATTTAAATCGCTGTAGTTTCGCCGTTTACACAACAGACTGGAACCGTATCGTTCTGAAAACACTCAACTTTTGGAAGAGTTTTCAAATCGACCCGGGATTAACTCGTGTCACAGTACTGACCTTTTATGGGCACTTATTGAAAACATTCTCGATCCGGAAAAGTCGGACCTATAAGATTGTTCTTACCTTTGCTTTCCAAGAGACTGTCGAAGGATGCACTTGAATAATCCAAGATTACTACTAATGTAACTCATTGCCAAACATACTTAAAACGATGCTGATTTGTATGCAGCAACAAATGAATTTTATCACTTTGAAATGATCTTAAAAAAATGGACTTAAATTTGTGCTTCATCTTCATAACATTATTATTATTATTATTATTATTATTATTATCATTATTATTATTATTATTGTTATTATTATTTAACAGTAAATCGTTAATTTGACATGAAGACCAGGCCACCGACAGTAATTAAAAGGGTGCACGTGAGTGGACTAGACTGTGTTTGTGTTGGATAAAAAAGGTTTCAGCTTTAGCCAACCGAATTATTTCGCGATAAATTGGAAATCAGTCCTACACACTCTCGGATCATTACTATTTCAAATCGTTGGTAATTTATTTCATTTTAGAATAACAACATTTCACATTTCACAACCCTGTCAAATATCATAAGGTCTCATTGCCCTGAGTATGATTGAAAACACAGTAGCTTTGTAAAGTGTTCAGGTTTTGCCCTGACAAAGTGCTCATTTGCACAGATGTCCTTGTTAATTGATTTGTAGACTAAAGGCCACGCAAATAAGCTAAATACGTGTCGCAATCTAAACTAGACGCTCCATGAGCGTAAACTGGGCTGCCTGTGGTACGTGTTACACAAAAACAGAAGGCACTGAGTTGGGTGATATTGGACTGCAGCGTTCCAATAATTTTTTTTTAAAGTGGGGGAGGGGGGAGGGGGGAGGGGAGGGAGTGATTTAGACCATTTGTGGGGTCACCTAGTCGTCATGCCAGCAATGGCCCTTTGGCTCACACGTTGAATTATTTTGTAATGTCGTGTCCAGTTTTGAGGTCTTTTACTTTTTTAAGCTTTGGGAATAAATTCAGTTCAACGATAACAAAACACGCTCTTGAGTGAATTTCACTCGTTTCTTCTTTAAAGGGGCTATGTCACTCAAAATGATATAATCCATGATTGGGGTGCAGGGACGGCACAGTGATGAGAGCACTCGATTTGATTTGCGTTAATTGTTAATTTCAGTTTACAGTGTCCCCAATTAGTGCTCCAGCGCCAGAACGACTAGACACTCATTAAGTTGCTTTCCTTTCCTTTTTGTTTCCCAAAATGCCCAAAAATAGGATGGAACATTGCAAGAACCACTTAAAACTGTTGAACAACTTAAAAGAAATACTGCAAAAGGAAAAAGAGGCATGGATGGACATAAATGTACAAGATTGAAAGAGGATTACATTTGAATAATCTTGAAAAAAGTCGGCTCGACGTTTTTCAAAATTATGACAAATCGCCTCGATAAAGGTCGTTTTTTTCTCAGAATCATTTCGTTTGTGATGTAACTATAATTTTATCGGTAAAGGATTCCACATTACCATTTTCGAATTTTTCAACTCGTGATTAACTAAAGATTTTCTCGAAACACCCTAAAATAACGTGACATAGCCCCTTTAAGTAAAATTAGTCTGCAAAAAAAATAACTGCAAATTGCTCTGACGGACGTTTTCCTGGACGTCATGCATATCTAGAGTTGCACTAAGCAAACGTTTATGCCACACTCAAAGGAAGGACTGAACATGTTGTTTCCCCTTGATAATTTCTCTTCCTTTCAGTCTAATCTGATGAAAGGTCAATTTCTTTTTTGGTTTACGGTTGCACCAAATGGTATCGCAAACCCAGGAGTTACGGTGTAGCACTTTTATTTCGCGGAGTTTAATTTTTGCGGATAGTACTTGATCCGCAAAAATAAGTTCCAGAAGAAAAAAACCACAACAAAATTAAAAACCGTAAAAATTTACTTCCGTTAATATAACTAAAAATGGCTTTTAATCCACATACAGTGGGGTCAAAAAGATCGTTTATTTTGATATTTTCATTGAGAAAAAGCAACTGGAGCTTGCTACAAACAAAACGAAATGATTTAAGGTTAAGTCAATACTTCAGTTTCCAGTCTCTGGAGCGTCAATCAAAAGGTCACGTTAACCATTTTCTAAGGCCTCCAGGATGCCACATTTTTGCCACCCGTTCTCGATGATTGAGGGGTTTTTTTACCAAAGAGTAATAGAAGTTGAAAATAGTCTCGCTGCTTGAAAAGAAAACCGCAAAAATTAGTTCCCGCAAACTTCAAAAAATCGCCAATCCACAAATTAAAAGTCTTGCAAAATTTCATGCTACACGGTAACAGTAAAAGGCAGGCCAAAAGACAGATGAAGAAAAAATAACATAGTTTTTATACGAAACACTGAATTTCGAATTCTCGGCGAAAGATTAATGACAAGCGATCGTATAAAACACTAAAATTCCTGGGGAAGGACACAATGTTCTGTCAGAAGAAGAGGCAACCACAAAGGTGCACGTGATCACCTTGAGTCAAGGTTCTTGTTTATAATTAATGAAGAATGTTCGTCGCTTTTAGAGTTAAACAACGTCACGGTA
This sequence comes from Montipora capricornis, assembly GCF_036669925.1. NCBI lineage: Eukaryota > Metazoa > Cnidaria > Anthozoa > Scleractinia > Acroporidae > Montipora > Montipora capricornis. The sequence goes on along the minus strand of NC_090892.1, from coordinate 67,825,006 downwards.
CTTGTTAGCCAAGAAACTTACGTCATTCGTTTTTTAATTTTGTCGTAATATTTAACTGAATATTTATATTTAATCTGTCGGGTCGGGAAGCCTGTTTCGTCGGGTTATTGACCCGTGACCGGAAACTTATCTGGAAAATTGTTGATCAATCTCTTCACTGAAGAACCATCTGTTTCAATAATGAAGCAAAAAATGGAGAACAAGCTTTCTTTCAAATAATTTTTGACTGACAAGAATTAAAAATATCGAGGATCCGTTACCAGGATTAATCATAGTAAAGTTGAATGGGCGTTCTCCGAGAACTGGCCAAGACGCAAGGCGTTCTCTGAACAATTATTTTGTCTTCAATGATAAACAAATCCATGGATGTGCTATGGGTAGTCCTGTCAGCCCCGTAGTGGTCAACTTGTGTATGGAGGAAATCGAAGAAACATTAATCGATTCAACTCCTGTTCCACCGAAAGTTTGGAAGCGTTATGTGGACGACAGTTTCTCCATTATCAGGGTTCGTGCTCGATTTTGTCTGTAAAATTCCAGGAGTATTCAAGGAGTTTTCAAGAAGAAGAAATCGAGTTTTCAAGGAGTCTTTATAAGAAGATTTCTATGCCATACATAGTGTTTCAGTGTTTTCTTTGCTGAAAAAGCCTCCCTTGATATTCCTTACCACATCCTGCAAGTTGAGTGCACGCATGGACATTTTAATTTTAGGTTTTAATGTTTCCCTAATAGTCAATTTTGGGCTCAGTTTTTGAAATGTCTCTTTTAAACTTAGCATTATGCAACCTCAACAATTTTCACCCAAGCAAAAATTCAAGGAGTTTTCAAGCAGTTTTCCGTAAAATCCTTTTTTTCAAGGGCTTTTCAAGTGCCCTTGAAGTCTAAAATTAAATTCCAGGGCTTTTCAAGGACTTCAAGGGGCTGCACGAACCCTGATTATTAAAAAGGGTGCAGTTTCCTCCTTCCACAATTCACTGAATTCTATTGACCCCCATATTTCCTTCGCCATCGAACATGAATCCAATAACCAGTTGTCATTCCTTGACACCCTCGTCTCTCGCGATTCTGGGAAACTCAATGTTGACGTTTATCGGAAACCTACACATGCAGATAGATATCTCGATTTCGACTCTCACCACGACTATAAACATTAAATGAGCGCTGCTGCGACACTTCTACTCAGGGCTTTAAACCTCCCCAACTCTGAATCTGGTAAAGCCCGTGAAAATGCTCGAATTAGCGTCGCACTACAGTCTAATGGTTACCCGCCAAAAATCACTACTGATATTATAAGAAAGAAATCTTCAACACCGACAACACCAGCACCTGAGGAATTAGCCAATATGTTCTTCAAATGGGCTGACCCATCCAATCGACAGAACTTTGCGATCCTTCCCTACATTAAAGGTATCACTGCGCCACTCACGGGAATTCTAAGAGTCACGACATTCAAGTCACCAACAAACCAATTAAAACTCTCCCACGGGATTCCCTGCCCCTAAGTTTCGACCTCCTAAAGACGATCAACGAAATATTGTTTACAAAATCCCCGGGTGTTACGAAAACTAAGACCCTCGAAAACTAAGAACTAAGACCTAAGACCCCGGGGTCTTAAGACCCTTTGTTGATAGTGGTAATTAAGGGAAAGAAACCTGGGAAAACTTACCGCTAGTCAGAGATTTGAGCGCTGGATGTTGTCTCCCTACAAGGTTTAACTTGACGACGCCAGGATCTCTTTGAGTGTTGTGTGACAGAAAACACAGTGACATTCGTCGGTGTTTACTTATTGGCACGGAAACTCTAATATAGTGAAGTGAAGCTATTAGTCTCTCCCCTCGGGGCTTTTCAGGACTAATTTACAATGTTTTTCGGGGGACTTTAGCCAGACTGCTTATTACATAGTTTACAATTTATTTTAGGAAGTGAAAGATGCCCCCGTCCAGACAAGCTCAGACCACAACACCGGGGACTACGTCCCCTATTCTTATCGAATAATGAGTGGGTTCTTTAACGCCCATACTATTTAATTTCCAACAAGCGTGATGAGACGGGACCTCCGGTTTACAATCCTTATCCGAGAATACTTGAAAGTCTAACCATTTGCAGATGTAATTACAAAGGCAGCACATTTTCCTCTGTTATTTTAACACCCTGAGTGTTGGTCCGGCCGGAGTCGAACTCACAACCTCCTGCGTGACAGCTCAACCAACTGAGCCATCGGTCCGGTATAGTAAGATAGAGTCTTTCCAATGATGAAAAACCCATGTGATACCCCGGGGTAAATTTGTCAGCACATATTTGTTATCCAGTATCAAAACAAGTCCAGCGCGTATCATTGTAGAGCTTTTGGGCGCGCATTCACAATTTAGCCGTAAGTCACGTCCGACAATGAACGAATGCCTTAGTATGATATGTCTGACGGGGGACTGAAATAGTTTCACATGTAGGACACAAGTGATTTTCTGCTAGTTTCGACGCATTTGCCGCACTCACATGGTTATTACTTAGCCTATGCCGGTGAGGATATCAAGTGCTGTTGATTGGTGGGGAGGGGGGAGGAGTGGTAGGGGGTTTTCTGAGGTTTCTTGACAGCAAATCCCAGGAGCATTGGTCAGGAGACTTAACTTTAAGAGTGTAATGTGAAGTGCTAGTTTTCTACCCCATTTGAACCATGTGAGCGTTAGCCCTAAGGACAGTGACCTGACATGTTTGTCCCGGGGTATCACATTTTTAGTGGTTACATCATTGAAAAGACCTTATCTTACTATATTAGAGTTTCCGTGCCAATAAGTAAACATCGGCGACTGTCACTGTGTTTTCTGTCACACAACACTCAAAGAGACAACGTGAAGAAAGATTGTATTTTGGCGTCGTCAAGTTAAACCTAACCTGCGATCAGGCCCATTTTTAGCTTCGCCTATTTTCTCTTATGTCGTCGCTCGCTAAAATTGGGCCTGACCAAAAGTCTCTCAAGAATTCCGGACGGTCGGCCAAATTTTGGCCGACCAAACTCGTGATCTGATTGGCTGTTGAAACGCCGGAAGTGAAAATGCCATGGTGGATGCGCGGAGCTCTCGCGAAGTCCTCGAGACTAATCCGCCATAAGTGTACGAAAAAATTTACTCCCTTTTGTTCTTACAATGCCGTGGACGGTGCAACTTGATTTTATTTGTATAAATGGAGATATGCCATCTGAGACATCTCATAACTTGTCCAGAATCGGGTTTGAATCTCTGGAGCGAGTGAAATTAGCGATTCCGTTGTCGAGCTCTGTGGCCGTGCGGTTGAAAGTACTTTGACACAAACTTCCCTGATGTTTTCAAGCTAAATAGCTGGTTCTTTCAAATGGCAATGAAAGCCGATGCATATTGGTTTCCTCGATGAGACAAGGGACATATATATCAACAGGAGGAGATGCTGATAAAATCGCAAGTTACACGTATGCATGTTTTGAATATCTATGTACGGCTTTATTTATTTACTGTACATGACAGGCCGTTGGCAAAACCCGGATCGGATCGGATCGGACCGGACCGGACCGGATCGGATCGGATCGGATCGGATCGGATCGGATCGGACCGGATCGGATCGGATCGGATCGGATCGGATCGGATCGACAAAACCCGGACTGGTTCAATATCAAAATTCCTGCCAATAGACACATGAAATCCCTGGGTCACCAGTTAAGGTTACTTCCCACCTTCACGGGTGTCCTTCCGGAAAAAAGTTCGTACTCGCGTTAGTTTCAATAAAATCATAACAAACTATACATCAGAAGAAAGTTTAGTAAATGTAGTTTATGATAAATATACTGCTTTAGCGAGTTTTTCTTTTGGTAAGTGTTAGAATTGGCGCCGGTAAGACGTGAAACCGCCGAGGGTTCTTCTGTTAAATTTATCGGGTATCGGATGCCGCTTCACGAGCAAAATGACTTCACAGTGTTGTTATTCACAAGCCATCAATCAAAAAAAGCTTGTCAGGAGATTCCGATATTTAGAATAATTTCTCATGGCGTCCATTTACACAACATACCTCGCATATTTTTGGCTACTCCAACCTTAGATGCGGATATCTAAACAACCAATCAGAATATCGAAAACGCCTGAGACAATTTCGTTGATTGATGGCTTGTGAATAACAACACTGTGAAGTCATTTTGCTCGTGAAGCGGCATCCGATACCCGATTACACTATATCTGTTGGCGTAAACTACGTTTATTAAGACTAAAAACAAAATAAGTATGCAAGGCTGGTTTTACGGCTGTGAGGATATATAGTGTTTGTTTGACCAATTTTCGTCAGGCACGGCCCGACTCCTTCAGGGAGTTAAATCATAACTCGTACATAACTCCCTGACGAAGTCGGGCCGTACCCGACGAAATATTGGTCAAACAAAAACTATATATCCTCACAGCCGTACTGAACCAGCCATACATAATTATTTTGTTTTTAGTCTAAATATTATTTGCTGGTCAGATCTCCCAAGATCCGGCACTTGTACTTTGTTCAGCTGGCCCTTGCATACAAAAACTGTCCACATTTATTAAGCTTTCTTCTGATGTATAGTTTGCAATGATTTTATTGAAACGCAAGTACGAACGTTTTCCGGAAGGACACCCGTGAAGGTGGGAAGTAACCTTAACTGGTGACCCAGGGATTTCATGTGTCTATTGGCAGGAGTTTTGATATTGAACCAGTCCGGGTTTTGTCGATCCGATCCGATCCGATCCGATCCGGTCCGATCCGATCCGATCCGATCCGATCCGGTCCGGTCCGGTCCGGTCCGATCCGATCCGATCCGATCCGATCCGATCCGGGTTTTGCCAACGGCCTACATGACACGGTTTGTTTGCACACGTCATAATATTTCCAGTTGATTTAACTTAAAACTCGCACTCCAGAAACTAAAATGGCATGTTTCCAGAGAGATCAATTGTACAACAATAAAAGAAACTTTGCGAGTCCATCTTAATGTTCGTACTCCATCAAAAAATTAACAGCCAAACTTATCATGCGCGCAATTCTAGAAATACACTGCAACTGAAGATATTACCCGAAAAAATCACCAAAGAAACCTTCATGGGCAAACACGTTAAAGGACTAATGTATTTCTCTTTTGTTTCTTTAAAAATCTATTGCCAAACCGTCCAACGACAAAATGCTAGGTTATCTCAATTACAAATTAAGATGTCAAGCTTAAAAGATTGCATATTCAGTGAAGTTCGGAGGGAGAATTACACCGGCCTTTGCCGCAATATAGTCGTCGAAAACATTCCCCATGCTTTAAATGTGTTTTTTTCAAATTAAAGCCAACGGTAACTTTCGAATTCGTTTATAATATTCCTCCCACGGTAATTAACTCTGGTCAAAACAAAATAGCGTGAATCTGCCGTCCACGCGTGTATTGGTGTAATGGAAGTAAATTTGATTGGCCGATGAACGACATGTCAATCAATCAAAAAAAGTGGGCGGAAGGAATTTCAAAGAGGAATTTGGTCAGGCTCTATTTTTCGTTTCGCCAACTCCACATTACGTACCACGCGAAACTAAAATAGAGCCTGATCGCAGGTTATTTCGTACTACGAAAGCTAAGACCCAGGGGTCTTAGGTCTTAGGTCTTAGGTGTTAGTTTTTCGTAATACCCCAAAATCCCCTGCACATCTTGTCCATGGAATTACATTGGTGAAACAAAAAGATCATGCAGCACCAAGAAGAAAGAACATATCAGGAATACAAAACAATGTACTAAAGATTCAAATGTTGCAAAACATGCATGGACTTTTGATCATGTAATTCACTTTGATAACTCTACGATTATTGACAAAGGAAATAACCGCATTAAGCCTGGTTTCCATATGATCGTCCGGATAGTCCCGATCGTCCCAGTCGTCTCAAAAAATTTCGAGACGATCGGGACGATCAAATGGAAACGCTACCTAGACGGTCGTAAACGACCCGGACGACTGAGACGACCTCGATCGCTTGGATAGAGTTGAGTTCTATCCGGACGATCGGGACGATCGTGTAAATTTTGAAGCGATCATATGGAAACGCTCTCACACGACTGAGACGATCGGGACGATCGAGGGCTATCCCATAACTCCTTGCTCACGTGCTCCATTTCAAAATGGCGGCAGGAAACACGGAGTTGCACTCGACACTCTTTATGGAAGAAGTGCAAAAATATCCTGCCATTAACAACAAATTTTTTAAGGACTATAAGAATAAGTTTGTTAGAATGAATATCTGGAAAGCAATAGGGGATAAATTCGCTTTGGAGGCGGCTGAAGCCGAAAAAAAATACAAGAATCTCCAATGGGCGATACTTGAGAAAAAAAAGGTCTGTTCCATCTGGTTCTGGACGTGATGCTGTCCCCTCTCCAGCAGAGTTCAGTAATTTGGATTGGCTGGCAAACCACATCAACCAACGACCATCCTCTGTTAAAAACATGCAGAGTCGCGTTGAAAGCGAAGATGATGCAGATCATGGTGAAGAAGCAGAAAGCCCAAACAATGTCGAAGACTCGCTTGAGTATGAGGAAAGATCAAGTGAGGATGAGAGTCTCTTGCAATCTGAAAGGTCTGTTTCTCCAGCTACTGATTCTCCGTCTTCTTCTGCTGCTGCTACTGGTGGTCAGCCAAAAAGGAGTTCATTTTGTTTGCGAATATCGCGCCAAAATTCTGTTGTCGGACCCAGGAACATCGCCGACGACCGCGCGTCTTCAGCCTTTGAAGCCATCGAGACGATCGTATGGAAACAAGCAATCGCCTCAGTCGCCCGATCGTCTAGAAATTTTTTGAGACGACTGAGACGATCGGGACGATCCGGACGATCATATGGAAACCAGGCTTTAGGAAGACACTTGATGTCATACCGCAAGACTGTTGAGACGGACGATAATTCATGCGCACTCCCTAGACAACAAACAATCTTAGCACTTTCAGCATCCCTCCGAACATTCCTTTTACATATTTTTAATTTGTGCGTATCACTCATTTAAATGTTTTAACGGTTCATTTCATGTTATCAGTTATGTTCATCCGTTGAAGACAGTAGACTGGCTGTCGAAAGCTCATATTTTAAATAACTTGATTTTTACCAGAGAACGCCTGTATTGAACTTTACTATGACAAGAATTAGTCGAATTTAATTTTTTTTTTACTACCTGAAGACTGTGCAGAGGTGAGTACAAATAAGTAAAATTATAAATAGCCAGAAAATTGTAAACACAGACCACTGAAGGTGTTCGATTACGTCTCACGGTCTCTGGTATATTAGGGACTTTAAGATAGTGGAAAACGGTAGGCTGGGACGGTTGGATGCGTATACCGGAGACTTTGGACGAGTACGGTAGAAAGGCGCGAAAATTTTTAACTTAAGATTCGGCCAACACGACCGTAGGACGGTGGAATAAACATGTCTTTTGAAGAGGCGAGAAATTCTCTTGTAATTTCTTTTGCAGAAGGTTCAATTAGCGAGGAGGAATTTTTCTTTTATACCATGAATACGAATCAGTGAATCTCTTTATCCTTACTGGGAGTTTGAACCATTTTGTTTAGATTCCTTGGATTCTAGCGAGTGTAAATAAGCTAAGGGGAATTGGTTCATAAACAAAAAATGCGGCTACAATTATCTCTTTTACCTTTCTTTTCTGCTTTCCTCCTGTGTCATGGTGGATTATGGATAACGCTACATTGAGAACAAGCAAATTTTGGTTTGAGCCGCGATGTGGCCGAGTGATGTCTTTGAATGAACTCAGAATTTTGGCTAGCTCGATTTTTTTATTTCAGCGATGGATAAATCAAGACAAACACAACCAAATGCACATTTAACCCATTGGGTGATCAGTTTTCAATGCATAATAAAGGAAAAGACTGAAATAGTGCGAATAAGTATGGATGAATTCCTACCGTTTTCACCGTTGATTCCACGACGAGAAACCTGGCGAAAACGTACCGTCCTAGAAGCACGACGGTCAAATGTCACGGGGATTTTGCGTGACATGACACTCATCTAACCGTCCCAGTCTACCGTCGTGTACTATCTTAAAGTCCCTATTAACGAGAACTCGAAGAAGAGGTAAATCAGCGACTAAATTTCTTGTGCGTGCGTGTGGTGTGGCGATATTTATTTCAAGCTTCTTATGCAAATTTTTGACAGAGAAAATTAAATTTTAAAAAAAAAATTCTACTTAAAGGTTGTTAAAAAGCTTTATTTTTGGTAGTTAATTTGGACGAAAAAATGTCACAAAAACCTTTTCCAGCGTAAAATTTATCAAAACAAACAAAATATTTGCTATTAGAGGCAACCCAGTAAATGTATTTATTATATGGAGGAGAGTGTTTTACTGGGAACTAAACCACTCGTAGATTCCATACGCCACTACATCCGGGACCCGAGTGTCGTATTTTCCGTATGTCACCTTTGTGAGTGTCGTATCGTTCAATGACGTCACGATTCCCGCCTTTTTTTCCCCGCCTTTTTTTATAAAGCCCAGTCGTATTTGTAAAACTTGACTACTTTGAAACACAATAAAATCGGAAATATTCAATATTGAGTCTCCATATAATAAAAAGAACATTACACGTTGGCTCGAAGATATGAATGTTATGTTCTCGTGGCAAGAACAATATCTCACTCGTTCGCTTCGCTCACTCGTGAGATATTGTTCTTGCCACTCGAACATAAAATTCATATCTTCTCGCCACCGTGTAATATCCTCTATTTACGTTCGGCGGAGCTGAACTGTAAGTGATAGCGACAAAGAATGTAAACATTTTCCTGTTGGCATGAAATGCACGGGTGCCGCTATGGCATTGAATTAGTCTATTGTTATTTAGATATATAAGGTTTGTCAGGATGTAATGTATTCATCTCAGCTCTCGAACTTTCAAATTTTACTTTATATCACTTTGTATGTCTGGAAATCTTATATTACCTCTAGCCCCCAGAGGTTAGTGCGCCTGCATTTGGTTAGGGAATACGTTCCTATTTTCCCACTGGGTTTTTGGGTTTGCGTATCAGGTGGTTGCACATGCTTTAGCCTGAGTGGTTCTTACTTTATGTTTATCTTGTAACTAGTGTCTTATCTGAGCTTTGTAGCCATACTCGGACGGCATTAAACACTCAGGCTCACAGTTCGAGCTGCACACCCATCCTTGTGTACGAGTCATGAATATATTAAAATAGGAATAATTATTGTCGCTTGAAAACGACTTATATTGCGGTCAGGGCTTGGAGTTAGAGACATTGTTTAGATAACATGAGCTTCCTCCCTGTCCTGTTCAAGACAGAACGCTCCAAAATAGGTCAAACAGAGCAACCGTATAAAAAAAAGAAGATATTTTTGATGCATCAAAGGAGTTCCCAGATGATGGAACCTTCCATACCGGGAGAAAAACAAGGATAAACTCCGATTCAATTTAGAACTCTAATTCCTAAATTCCCTTGTACATGAAGGCTTTTAAAGCCATGAGATTCTGTAACGATTCTTCGGGGGAAAGACGGTAGTTCTTGGGGAGTGTTCAAAGACCAAAACGATGAAGTCTACAATTTTCTTACCGTCGGTACCGTATTTCATCGTCTTCTCTAAGCGAACCTGACTCCGCGAAAGTGTTTCCAGAGTTAAGCACACGTCATCCATACTACACGAGCGTGAAATGGGCAAAAAAGTAGTTATTCCACCATTTGCAGTGTCCACAATCAGTGCCAAAAAAGCACAGACAGTAAAGGGGATAAGAAACAGCATTTTAGTTTTTCGAGTAGGCTCCTGTGAGATGGAGCGTGACCTTTTTAACCAGTAATGCTCATGGGAAAGCGGAAAAAATATTGATCAAGACAGTCATGACGTATACTACCATTTTCGAGCTACGGTGAACGGCCAACTTTTTTCCTCGTTGTCACACGCTTAATCTAGACTAACGGTCGCGTTTTTTAATTAAACCAATGGACCTCTTTAGCTTGTACGTTTTGTTTTCCCATTTCAGACCACGTGATGTTACTCCAGGGAACAGTTTCTTTCAAATATCGTCTTCTGCACATGCAAATGTATGCACAACTTATGTAAAAACGAAAAGAAAATTCCCTTGGGAACATCACGTGGTCTGAAATGGGAAAACAAAACGTACAAGCTAAAGAGGACCATTAACGTTTAGAGCGTGAACATGTCAAGTTTTGACAGCTTCGCCTGAATGTTTCTGCACGTGAAACACAGGTTTTGAAACCGTTACGTTCCTGCGCTGTACTGTATTAAAACCATGTCGGTCATGTAAGTCAAGATCGTATATCAGTTATATCAGTCATATTACTCGACGGAAAGGGTCCCTCCGATTTTTTTACCGTCTTTCCCGTAAAACCGTGAACACCGTGGCTGTGATTGGTGGTTTTCGATCCGTCTATTTTTGTAGCTGAGAAACCTTCACCCATGAGGCAAACCTGTACCGTTGTAAATTTTGACAGTTTTCACTCACTTCAAGAGATTATGAAGGATCTCTTGCTCACTTTTAGGTCTATTCGGTAGTTTGGTTTTTGAACAGACGGAATCAAGTGAGTGTTGTTGGTTTGTGGTCAAAAAGTAGCTTTTTCAGAGAAATCCAAAGGGAAAAGAGATGATTTCTCGTAGAAGAAAAAGCCATCTCGTTGTTTGCGGGTTGGGCGGTTATCTTTTGCGGTTTCATCTGGCATCTGATTAGTCGCGAAACAATAAACATTCCAGAAATTTTCTCTGGTGTTCCCTGATCCACGGGATCATGACTAAAACACCACACGAGTACATACGGGTAACATACGAGTAACATACGAGTAACATACGAGTAACATACGGAACATACGGATACATACGAATACATACGACTAACATACGACTGACATACGACTAACCTACGGATACATACGACTAACATACGGATACATACGAATACATACGAGTAATACCGTTACGAATGTTTTTCTCATAAAGGAAGCTCTAATTATAGGCCTTGCAAGCATTTTTACATCAGCAGACACGTACCCGGTTCAGTTTTAAGGGGGGGGGGGGGGGGACATTGATCGAAGGTACACAGACTACTGAGGGTGTTCAATTCCGTTCCGTCTCACGGTCTCTGGTATATTAACGAGAACTCGAAGAAGAGGTAAGTCAGCGACTAAATTTCTTGTGCGTGCGTGTGTTGTGGCGATATTTATTTCAAGCTTCTTATGCAAATTTTTGACAGAGAAAATTAAATTTTAAAAAAATTTTCTACTTAAAGGTTGTTAAAAAGCTTTATTTTTTGTAGTTAATTTGGACGAAAAAATGTCACAAAAACCTTTTCCAGCGTAAAATTTATCAAAACAAACAAAATATTTGCTATTAGAGGCAACCCAGTAAATGTATTTACGTTCGGCGGAGCTGAACTGTAAGTGATAGCGACAAAGAATGTAAACATTTTCCTGTTGGCATGAAATGCACGGGTGCCGCTGTGGCATTGAATTAGTCTATTGTTATTTAGATATATAAGGTTTGTCAGGATGTAATGTATTCATCTCAGCTCTCGAACTTTCAAATTTTACTTTATATCACTTTGTATGTCTGGAAATCTTATATTACCTCTAGCCCCCAGAGGTTAGTGCGCCTGCATTTGGTTAGGGAAGACGTTCCTATTTTCCCACTGGGTTTTTGGGTTTGCGTATCAGGTGGTTGCTCATGCTTTAGCCTGAGTGGTTCTTACTTTATGTTTATCTTGTAACTAGTGTCTTATCTGAGCTTTGTAGCCATACTCGGACGGCATTAAACACTCAGGCTCACAGTTCGAGCTGCATACCCATCCTTGTGTACGAGTCATGAATATATTAAAATAGGAATAATTATTGTCGCTTGAAAACGACTTATATTGCGGTCAGGGCTTGGAGTTAGAGACATTGTTTAGATAACATGAGCTTCCTCCCTGTCCTGTTCAAGACAGAACGCTCCAAAATAGGTCAAACAGAGCAACCGTATAAAAAAAAGAAGATATTTTTGATGCATCAAAGGAGTTCCCAGATGATGGAACCTTCCATACCGGGAGAAAAACAAGGATAAACTCCGATTCAATTTAGAACTCTAATTCCTAAATTCCCTTGTACATGAAGGCTTTTAAAGCCATGAGATTCTGTAACGATTCTTCGGGGGAAAGACGGTAGTTCTTGGGGAGTGTTCAAAGACCAAAACGATGAAGTCTACAATTTTCTTACCGTCGGTACCGTATTTCATCGTCTTCTCTAAGCGAACCTGACTCCGCGAAAGTGTTTCCAGAGTTAAGCACACGTCATCCATACTACACGAGCGTGAAATGGGCAAAAAAGTAGTTATTCCACCATTTGCAGTGTCCACAATCAGTGCCAAAAAAGCACAGACAGTAAAGGGGATAAGAAACAGCATTTTAGTTTTTCGAGTAGGCTCCTGTGAGATGGAGCGTGACCTTTTTAACCAGTAATGCTCATGGGAAAGCGGAAGAAATATTGATCAAGACAGTTCATGACGTATACTACCATTTTCGAGCTACGGTGAACGGCCAACTTTTTTCCTCGTTGTCACACGCTTAATCTAGACTAACGGTCGCGTTTTTTTTAATTAAACCAATGGACCTCTTTAGCTTGTACGTTTTGTTTTCCCATTTCAGACCACGTGATGTTACTCCAGGGAACAGTTTCTTTCAAATATCGTCTTCTGCACGTGCATATGTATGCATAACTTATGTAAAAACAAAAAGAAAATTCCCTTGGGAACATCACGTGGTCTGAAATGGGAAAACAAAACGTACAAGCTAAAGAGGTCCATTAACGTTTAGAGCGTGAACATGTCAAGTTTTGACAGCTTCGCCTGAATGTTTCTGCACGTGAAACACAGGTTTTGAAACCGTTACGTTCCTGCGCTGTACTGTATTAAAACCATGTCGGTCATGTAAGTCAAGATCGTATATCAGTTATATCAGTCATATTACTCGACGGAAAGGGTCCCTCCGATTTTTTTACCGTCTTTCCCGTAAAACCGTGAACACCGTGGCTGTGATTGGTGGTTTTCGATCCGTCTATTTTTGTAGCTGAGAAACCTTCACCCATGAGGCAAACCTGTACCGTTGTAAATTTTGACAGTTTTCACTCACTTCAAGAGATTATGAAGGATCTCTTGCTCACTTTTAGGTCTATTCGGTAGTTTGGTTTTTGAACAGACGGAATCAAGTGAGTGTTGTTGGTTTGTGGTCAAAAAGTAGCTTTTTCAGAGAAATCCAAAGGGAAAAGAGATGATTTCTCGTAGAAGAAAAAGCCATCTCGTTGTTTGCGGGTTGGGCGGTTATCTTTTGCGGTTTCATCTGGCATCTGATTAGTCGCGAAACAATAAACATTCCAGAAATTTTCTCTGGTGTTCCCTGATCCACGGGATCATGACTAAAACACCACACGAGTACATACGGGTAACATACGAGTAACATACGAGTAACATACGAGTAACATACGGAACATACGGATACATACGAATACATACGACTAACATACGACTGACATACGACTAACCTACGGATACATACGACTAACATACGGATACATACGAATACATACGAGTAATACCGTTACGGATGTTTTTCTCATAAAGGAAGCTCTAATTATAAGCCTTGCAAGCATTTTTTACGTCAGAGACTCGTATCCGGTTCAGTTTGAGGAAGGGGGGGGGGGGGGATGTTGATCGACCCCTAAGGCTTTTGTTAAATGTAGTCACAGTAAAATAAATTCACATGGAGTGCAAAACCCTTAGCTTGCGCTATTTTGGATGTCGCTGACGTCGTATGACGTCATCAGATCCGCCATCTTGACTTCACTATTTCTCCTCAGTTGGTTATGAGAAATGGCAAAAAATCAGTGCAAAATCAAGCTAGAAAGCTTAAATGTAACCATGTACATGTAAAAATGTATCGATTTTGTAATTTCACGTTGAGAAACTAGAAGAATTATGTTTAAAATGTCGAATTTTGGGAACAGTTGACACATTAAAAAATTCCGCAAGCTATAAACGAACAGCTGCTTAAAGTTTCCAAAATTTGCAAAATCTGAGGGGGGGTGGCATCCAACCCTTTCTCAGCTCATTTACAAAACCCTGAGGGGGTGGCATCTTACCTCCCCCCCCCCCCCACACACACACACACACACACATACACACACACTTCATATTAGAGGTCCATGGGGTATGTTATATTTTACTTAAGTTGTCGTTACTTTGAATAAAAATTTACTCGTATGAATTTTACTCGTATTTTTTCGTATTTTATTACTCGTATGTATCCGTATGTTAGTCCTATGTATCCGTATGTTACTAGTATGTTACTCGTATGTTAGTTGTATTTATTAAATTCTCAACCTCGGATAATGCATTTCGCGTGCTGTGATTGGTTCACACAATCTCGGTTATCAGCTCATATACCTTGGTTTGACCTTATATGGTAAATGATTGCGTTAAGCGTTGCTAAACTAAAAATTTCTCTTAGAATAAAGACAAAAAGGAGAAAAAAAACTTTTTTTTTGGAAAGTTTGGATCAATTCCGACGTTTAGAAGTACGCGAAAAGGCAAGAAATGTTTTTGTGATGAGCCTGCGTCTGTCTGACAACAAGGTATTACACAACATCGCATCAGTTCTCATCAAGTTTTTTTCGATTTCGCTCGGATTTGCTCGCTGTTTCAGCTCGTATTTCGTACTTCCAAATTTTTGGAGTTGAAGGAATTTAATAAAACAATTATTCCATTCGCGCTTGTTGGATATGAGACTGGTTATAGCCAACTCGGCGCTACGCGCCTCGTTGGCTATTTACCATCTCATATCCAACGCGCGCTTATGGAATAATTGTTAAGTATTCGTATGTTCCGTATGTTACTCGTATGTTACCCGTATGTACTCGTGTGGTGCTTTAGTCATGATCGAGTTCACGGTTTTACGGGAAAGACTAAAAAAATCAGAGTGACTCTTTCCGTCGAGTAATATGAATATACAATCTTGACTTGTACGACCGACATAGTTTTAGTACAGTACAGCGCACGAACGTAACGTTTTCAAACCATGTGTTTCGCGTGCAGAAACATTCAGGCGAAACTGTCAAAACTTGACATGTTTACGCTCTAAACGTTAATTGGTTCAACAAGACTCATACGCTGCCAGGTTATTTGTACTTTTGTTGACAGTATAATAATAATAATAATAATAATAATAATAATAATAATAATAATAATAATAATAATAATAATAACTTTATTGTACACCACAAAAAAGGTATATAGGTGTTGCAAGATTCTATTTGAGAGAAGTTGCTCTTTATCGTGTGAGTTCATTGACCTATAGTACTTTTCATCTTTATTTGAAAGAGTCTGTTTTTTTCGATGGGCCGATAGACCTGTACTTTTCAAAACAATTTGAAGGAAGTTCTTATTATTTGTCTACGTCCATTGGGCTGTAAATTTCTCTCCTCTTTCTTCCAGTTTGCTGCAATTTCTGAAGTAGATTTATGCTTTCTTATTATTTGTTTCCCTTCTATATTTGATAATTCACATAAACATCTAAGAAATGCAACCTCATTGTTTGTTTCAAAACAATTACCGGTAAATTTACTTTGAATAATAGAACAAAAGAGATCAATAACAGAATCTACATTTGAAAATACTTTTGTTACATTTTTTGGTTCAGAACCATTGTATACAAAAACGTGGTAACTCATCTTTTGCTTTGCAAACCACTGGAAAACACAACTAATGCAGTAGCTAGAAATTCACATAAAAAAGCCTGTGCTGCTTTCCTTATTATCCAAAATGGCAGTTTTAAGCTGTTGTTTACTGGGAACCACATTACAAGATAAATTTCCCTGACATCTTGCTCTATGAATAACTTTTACATGGCCAGCGGCCTACGTCTAATTTCTTTAGAAAATCAGAAATAAAAACATATTTTGCTGGAGTAACATTTCTGATAAATTGCTCTTCCATTCTCAATGATACTATCAACTGTTTGAGAGGTGCAATAGTTACAAGACTTTTGAGGTGGAAAAACAAATAGAATAAAATGACACAGCAGAACATTTTTGCAAGAACAAAGATAAACATCATTTAAGTGCTCCTTGGGTCTAAAATGTTGGTTTCGAACATATAATGAACGAGACGCCTACAAGGGCGTATCCGTGGGATGCACAAGCATTTAACACAAATTGCCAGTTACAGTAAACTTCAACTACAGGTAAACTTTGGAAAATGGCGAGAGATTCCCAGAAATATAAATCTGTAATTTAACTTGAAGTTGTTTCTTGTAAAAAACTCTTATTATTAATGTTACTAAATTTGCAAATGCAAACAACGAAGTGCTATTAGGGGTTATCAGGATACGGGATTATTTATTTATTTATTTATTTATTTGAAAGATACTTTATTCAAATCCCACAGTTTTGCTTGCTTCCTTAATTCTGTTCATCCACAAATTGCAAGATAAGGTCTTAATCATCCGAAAAAAATATTACAAATCACAGTTGAACAACTTATCATCCTCTGTTCGAAGTCCGGTTGGGTAATCCTGGTTTAGTTCCTTGCAAACTGTTTAAATCTGCCGTGGCGAAGACAGAAAGACTTGTTCCTTGGAAACGATTTAAATCTGCCGTGGTGAAGACAAGAAACAACATCTGTACTCCATTTCTCTCAATGCTCAAAAACCTAAAATCCCGTAAATGCGTGTTCCAAAGTCTAGTCCAAAGTATTAAGTTTACAATTCCATAATCGTGATTTCAGTTTGGAGTAACTTGGTACCAAACGTTCCACAACAACAAAGAAAAGCTTAAATCCAGTAGTCCAGTCAGGGTTCAAATCGCCAAAACTCTCTCTATCATCGATTCAAAACTCAATAAAAGCCACAAGTAGCAAATAGTTCTC
>NC_090892.1:67800602-67803102 GCF_036669925.1 Montipora capricornis | reverse complement strand
TTGAAACTTGGATACGTACATGTTTGAAGTGAGGACGCTACACCTTTCATGGTCTTTAATGTGGAGACGCATCTTTTTGAGGTGCTTCATGGGCAGCCCAAGTTCGCGTCACTAGAGAGCGTGTAATAATTAATTACTAGTGGGAAGATGACCTTTGAGTGCAAGCGGTGTTGCTTTACAGGCAGCCGTTGAGAATTTAAACGCGTTTAGACTTAAGCCTAAAAAACGCTCAATTTAACGTTCATTCAATAAAATGAATAAAACTGACTCACCTCTGGTGTATTCTTGTGCGTTTTGGTGCTTAATTATTTTACCGTTTCGGGAATTGCGTGTTTTCACTGTTCTAAGACGAAGTCAAGGCTGCACACTAAGATTTCGACCGTAGTCAGCCCAGAGGCGGTTTGCGCCTCGAAAATCCATCCCAGCCGCGATTTTTTCACGCAAAGCTAAAGCTCCATCATTTGCGAACCTCGGTGAATGTTTCGTCGTCAAAAATCCCCACGCACTTGGCTGGAAATGAGCAGGTCTGCTTCCGATTCCACGATAGCTGATGAATTTAACAGCTGCTGATAACCGAACAGGACACGGAGCTTGGGTCCGAGGTCAAATTAACTCCACCCGATGAGGTACAGTCATTTCATGTACAACGCTTACCCCATCCTCACAGCGGCTTCTCGTACAGCTCCATGCTGTACATGAAATGACTGTACCTCATCGGTTGGAGTGGAGTGGAGGCGGAAACCTGCTCTGAGCTGACTACGGTTGAAATCTTAGTGTGCAGCCTTGATTTCGTCTTAGAACAGTGAAAACACGGAATTGCTGAAATGGTAAAATAAGTACCAAAACGCACAAGAATACACCAGAGGTGAGTCAGTTTTATTCATTTTATTGAATGAACGTTAAATTGAGCGTTTTTTAGGCTTCATAATCGGCAGTACTTGATTTCCCATACAAAGTCTTAAAACGCGTTTAAATTCTCAATGGCAGCCTGTAACGCAACACCGCTTGCACTCAAAGGTCATATTCTGACTACACTGACACGAGAGATTCAATGTGAAAGTTTATTTAGGATGCGTTAGTCAGTCATCTGACACAATGGATCTAAAACAGTGTACAACCAAACGAATAACAATGAATTATGTTAGAAGAAAAGAGAAATTGTGCTATGCCAGATACGAAAAACCACTAAAAAACCACCCTTTAGAAATGGCCAAAAAAAAATTGTGGAAACGTATTCTTCATCTAATGCAGCAGCACAAGACCCCGAGAAAAGGGTACAACTACATAAGCCTAGACATTATACAATATACAAATGCAAAAGAAAAAGAAAAACGAGCGAAGAGGACGACTAACTGACCTAGAATGATTCAAATCTCCCGTCAAAGCCCTAAATACCTCTTGAACAACCCCCACAACCACCCGCGAACCTCAAAATCGTGCCGTCAGAATATTAATTTCTGACTAATTCGTTCACGCCATTCAAACGTCAGAAATTACATCTTCCGACGAGTAATTAATTGTTACACGCTCTCTAGTGACGCGAACTTGGGCTGCCTATGGGTGCTTAGGCTTTGAAGTGAATTAAAGCGTTGACTATAGGGATGCTGTTAACGAAAGCGACGGAAAAAGAATGGTCCAAATCTTCCTGAAACAGACAGGGCATTAAATGCATATGTCATTGAAATGATGGTTGAGGCATTGCACAAAAAGAAGTTCTTTTGTCTGAGAAAGACGCCCACCAGGTTATTTGGAGTCAAAAAGTCAACTGGAAAGATGGCAAGGGAAAGAGTGGAATATGGCAGACTTAACGCAAGAAAACAGGAACAGTGATCACAAAACATGAATCAAAAGCATGGGTGCCAACTAGACCAAAAAAACCGTAGAAAGATCAACAAAGGCCTCTGTGGATAAAACGATAATTTTTGAAAACTTTGATGCGGTCAACAAGCTTTCCTTTCAGTCAACATCTCCAACACACAGGAGTTCAGAGAAAAAGGAAGAAGTTGTCAGGCAGGATCTCAGAAGGCTGCAGCCTTTTAAGAAAACACCTGGAAGATTCCATCCATCAGTTCCTGAACGATATTCTCATCCACTTGAAAAGGTATAATAATTATGTTGCATACATGTAGTTACTAAAACAAGGAATGACTTACAATAAGCTACAATGACCTACAATGATCTATAATGACCTACAATGATCCACAATGACCTACAATGACTTACTTAAATGACTTACAATCAAAGAGAAAGACAAAAGAGGATCAGGATGAAGAGTTTTTTTGAGCGGAAAACATCCATTGTTTGTTGCACGCAATGCTTTTAGTCCATTGCATGACAACCCAAATGATGACAGCATGCACATTACACATGAAATAAACGGGGACAGCTATTGTTAGAGTTATCTTCATAGAGTTTTGTCGTAGAGTAGAGTTCAGTTTCCAAAACCCTGAATTCAGGATTTTGGCAGTCCAAAATCCTAAATTCAAGATTTTGGACGGCC
>NC_090892.1:67788102-67795602 GCF_036669925.1 Montipora capricornis | reverse complement strand
TACTAAGTTGCGAATCAAACCATGACCCTAAATTTCTAACTGAAGGTTTTGCTTCTATAGTTTCGTTGCCTACCACAATGCTTCTCACATTGACCTTTGCGAGCTGCTGCCTAGTACCTATCAGTACAACCTCCGTCTTATCCTCATTAAAGTTTAAACGATCCCTAACCATCCAACCCCTTAAGTCCCTAATACAGTCACCCATGGCTTTAAGAGCAGTCTCATCGTCTCCTGGTTGATTTGGACTGAACGCCACATACAGCTGTGTATCATCTGCGTAGCAATGAATGGTAGGGAGGTGCTTCTCTACAATTTCGAACATCTTGCTAGTGTAGATTGTGAACAAGACAGGACCAAGACAGCTCCCGTGTGGGACACCTTGCTTCAACGGAAAGAAGACGAGAGACCATCATTCACCGCGACTTGCTGAGATCTGCCGGATAGATAAGATGTAAACCACTCTAGCGCCTTTCCGCTCACTCTTATGGCCGTGCGAAGTCGATCGAGAAGAATGTCATGCCGCACAGTATCAAATGCCGCGCTAAGATCAAGGAGAACTAAGAGCGTAACCTTCTGTGCGTCCATGTTCATTAAGATATCGTTCTTGACTTTAAGCAAAGCAGACTCAGTACTGTGATGTTCTTTGTACGCGGATTGCAACAGGAGGTGTAGCTTATTAGTTGTCATATGATCTGTGAGCTGGACAGCGGCTGCTTTCTCAGAAAGCTTAGAGATGTAACGGAGGTTGCTAACTGGACGAAAGTTCTTGTAAGCGATATCGAGTCCATGTTTCTTCAAGGATGGCAGTACTAGGGCTTCCTTCCAATCATCGGCAAATACACTCGATTCAAATGATAGGTTGATTATCTTAGTGATAACTGGAAGTAGGACATCAAGAACTTCAAAAAGCAATGAGGCAGGCATAGGATCTAGGGGGCACGATTTTTTAGCTGTCTTCCCAATAAGCTGGGCGACTTGGTCTTCATTCAAAGCCTCAAAGTCAGAAATGATAGCACCCGCACACGCACCGTTATCATCGCACACATTGGATCGTTCGCTATCTTCGCAGGGGACTAGAGAGTCCATTGACGTCCGTGACTACAAAGAGCTCCTTGATAAAAACATCCAGAAAGATTACAAGAAAGCCGAAAAAAGACAGGAAACTAAGATCAACAAGAAGGCGAAAGTGATTGCAGAAAACTTGGAATTAGCCGACAGAGTCGAAGCCATGGCAAGGCGTGACGCCTTTATAACCTTAAAAGACCATAAACCAAATTTCAACTACGCGCCGACATGTCGACTGATCAACCCTACAAAGTCCGAGATCGGAAAAGTTGCCAAGCAGATACTCCAGAAAATCGTGAAAAACACCGCCCTAGCAACCAAAGTAAATTTGTGGAGAAACACACGTTCCGTGCTTGAATGGTTTAACGCGATCGAAAATAAACATAGTGCGCTCTTTATTTGCTTCGACGTGGTGGATTTTTATCCTTCCATTACAGAAAAATTGTTATCTGACGCCATTGACTTCGCCGCTAAGTATGTGAACATTCCACCCACAGACAGAGAGATCATTATGCACGCGAAAAAACACTCCTATTCAGCGAGGACGCCCCTTGGGTAAAAAGAGACACCACTGGTGGACTATTTGACGTAACCATGGGATCGTACGATGGTGCCGAGTCCTGTGAACTTGTAGTAGTCTTCATGCTTTCACAACTAAAGAGCATTTGCGGCAATTCAATAGGCCTCTACAGAGACGACGGGCTCGCCGTGTCACACGAGCCACCTCGGTCCATCGAGCGAATTAAGAAACGAATAGCTCAATTGTTCGCAGACAATGGATTGAAGATAACTATCGACGCAAACAAAAAGATAGTGAACTACCTGGACGTGACCCTCGAATTAAACACCGGAAGGCACCACCCCTTCATGAAACCTGAAAACATACCACAATATGTGCATGCAATGAGCAACCACCCCCCCCCCCCCCCAGCATCCTGAGACGTATCCCAGAGAGCGTAAACCAGAGATTATCGGATATTTCATCCCATGAATCTGTATTCAACAAAGCTGCACCACCCTACCAAGCGGCGTTAGACAAAAGTGGATACCAACACACGTTGAAATACCACCCAAGGGAAAACAGGGGAAAAAAACGCAGGCTAAGAAAACGGAACGTTACCTGGTTCAATCCCCCGTTCGATGCGCGAGTCAAGACCAACTTAGGGAAAGAATTCTTGCGGATCATCAATGAGTGTTGCCCCAAGGGGCCACGCCCTAAGGCCAATTTTCAATCGTAGTACCCTCAAGCTCTCATACAGTTGCATGCCTAACGTAAAAAGCGTAATAGATTCAAAAAATAAGCGCCTACTACTACAATCAGGAGCAGAAACACGCGAAGAAAGGCTATGCAACTGCAGGAAAAAAGAGGAGTGCCCACTCGACAACCAGTGCCTCGCAAAAGGCATTGTGTACCAGGCCTCTGTCACATCTAGCGAGGGGACTGAGCACTATGTAGGGCTCACGGACACGGACTTCAAGGCGAGGTTTGCCAACCACAAGCAATCGTTTAGGACGGAAAAGTACAGTAATCAAACTGAGCTAAGCAAATATGTATGGCGCTTAAAGAAAGCAAAAACAGAGTATAAGATCACTTGGAAAATTCTAGGCAGAGCGCGTGCGTATTGTAACACTACAAAAAGATATAACTTATGCACACTTGAAAAATATTACATAATTTGCCACCCGAAGCTCGCCACACTTAACAAAAGGTCAGAGTTAGTTAGCAGCTGCCGGCATGCAAGTAGGTTTTTACTAAAGAACGTGTAATTAAGAACCAAACAATGTGTAAGCAAGTGTGATGAAAAATGAACGCATAAATACCGCGTTTATGTAAATAGAATCATAAGATCCTGAAGAGTGGGAGCGCCATGCTCCTACGAAACAAGCTTGTCGATCCGCAATGAAAAAGTAGTCCACTCTTCTCTCTCTCTCTCTCTCTCTCTATATATATATATATATATTTAGAATGAATATATATATATATATCTATATATATCTATATATATATATTTAGAATGAATATTTAACAATTATTCCATGAGCGCGCGTTGGATATGAGGTGGTAAATAGCCAACGAGGCGCGTAGCGCCGAGTTGGCTATAACCAGTCTCATATCCAACAAGCGCGAATGGAATAATTGTTTTATTAAATTCCTTAAACTCCAAAAAATTGGAAGTACGAAATACGAGCGAAAAAAGCGGGAAAATCCGAGCGAAATCGAGAAACCTTGACGAAGATGCGATGTTGTGTAATACCTTGTGGTCAGACAGACGTAGGATCATCACACAAACATTTCTTGCCTTTTCGTGTACCTCTAAACGTCGGAATTGATCCAAACTTTCCAAAAAAAAGGCTTCTTTTCTTTTTTTTGCTTTATTCAAAGAGAAATTTCGCTTTCCGGCGAAAAAAAATTTAGTTTAGCAACGCTTAGCGCAATCATTTACCATATAAGGTCAAACTAAGGTATATGAGCTGATAACCGAGATTGAGTGAACCAATCAGAGCACGCGAAATGCATTATCCGAGGTTGAGAATTTAATAAATATATATATATATATATACCGTAGAATGAAGAAATGAAACCCATCCTGTAAATCAACTGATTAATTATATCTAATGAAAAACATGAAGAATTGCCCTGAGCGGGATTTGAACCCACGTCCCCCTGAACACCGGTAGGGTGTGATGACCACTACACCATCAGGACAACCACGCTGGCAACGCAGCTATCGAGATAGTGAATTGGCCTAACGTGAGTATCCCGGGATTCTTTCACGGGTGAGATGGGAAAGCCTAAACCTCTTCATAGCCTTAAACCTAAGGATCGACTAGCGATTCACAGGCAAACACCAACTTACGCATCCGCTAATCAGAGGGATCAACTTAATGATGCAGGCTTATTTATATAGACCGTAGAATGAAGAAATGAAACCCATCCTGTAAATCAACTGATTAATTATATGGAATGAAGAACATGAAGAATTGCCCTGAGCGGGATTTGAACCCACGTCCCCCTGAACACCGGTAGGGTGTGATGACCACTACACCATCAGGACAACCACGCCGGCAACATATATATATATATATATATATATCTGACTGGATTTACAAAAAGCTACCCATTGATGCTGTAACTTAGCACCTTCAGATGCACAACAAAGTAATTTCTACTCACAGCTATGATTGCAGCTAGGATCAAACTTTACCCCAGCCTGGACAATGCAACTTCTCGAGTTTACTCGTGTCTAGTAATTATTTTACTGGTCCTTGCATGGGGATCCCTGTGGCACCTAAAGGGTCAAGCTAAGATTTTTCCAGAATTCCACCAATTGTGATCAAGTCCTATATAAGAGAATTGGCTTCTTGGTCATTTCAAAGCTGTGGGCGCTCGATTTCTGTCAAGTAGTGTCACAGAAATACTGACTATGGCTGACAAATTATCTTATTTAAACCAAGGCACAAACTCTAACTCAGGATAATCAACCCCCCCCCCCCCCCTAAACTAACTTTGCCTTGCTCTTATAAGTGCAAACTGACATTTAAATCATAGCTTAGACACTCTAGATTTTGTACAGGCATGTCTTGACGGAGCCCCCCCTGGTTCAAAGACCGCTCCAAGAGGTTGAATACGGGCGATATATATATATATATCTTCTCTTAAATTACTGTTGCCCTGCTGGCAACTGAGCAATCATCAGCGTTATTTAACATTCAGGAACAGGACATACATCGGATCACCCAAAGGTGATTCACAGGCTACCAGCTAATTAATTATACTTTTTGTATGAAGAAGGCTGGAAATCCAACGAAGTAGTCACTAGCCAGTAGCAGTGAACTACTATTGACTGATCCTTTATTCCGGAATAGGGTCAATCGAACGCGCCCTTAGTTTCTCCGTTGTGTGTGAGTGTTTTTACCCTCTCACTTCGCGTTTAACCCAAAGAGTCTTCGGACGGGGTCAACTGGATGGCCACTCCGTTACATGAGGAAACGTACAATGAATTGCAACAACTTCGTCCTGTCAAAGATAAATTTTTGGATGACGAACCTAGTTTAATGGCCTGACCCCCACGCATCGCCTGTAGCTCAGTGGTAGAGCATCCGAATTAGTCATCAGAAGGTGATACTTCTGTTCAGGAGCACTCGCATTTTTTCGAGCATCCCCGAGTGACCATCTACAAAAAATTACATTGTCTCACGATTTTTCGAATTTCAAACGTAAAATTCTATTTGTAGCAGCGTGCAAGATGGCTGTTATCTGAACCACTGGAGTTCAATGGCCTACATTTACACCGGTTTTTTTTCTAGCTTCGTGGTAGGTTAATTCCTAGGTCAGGTTCAACTCCAAGGAGCGCTGAAATTTTCCCAGTATTCCCGAGTTGTCATTGATTATTACAGTGAGAGTGCCGAGGGCAGGTCTCGCGAGCACTAATCGACCCCTCCCCACTCACGTTCACCCACGCTTAGAACCAAAGCAGAAAACAGTTCTCTTCTATCCCTTCAAGCCCACCAAGCAAAATGAAAGAAAGCTCACACAAGCAGAAAAGTGTGCAGACAACTGGCTGGTCATCTCTTTCCTCGAGTGGTGTTGAGACCTTCAGCTCGGCGAGTAAAAAGAGGAAAGGAAGAAGACGAAAAGAACAGGACAAGATAGAGGAATCGAATTTCTCAGACTTGGTAAACAAATATAAGAAAAAGCTGTTTGGAGAGAACTATGGCGAGTCTCGTGCGAAACGCCCTCGTTGGTTTGATGATTGACCCAGTGACTATGACTGATTTATATCGATTATTCCCCAAAGCGCGATTCCTTTTTAATTAAGTAACTTGTTCCTGCATGTGATGCAGAAGAGTGTGCAAAAAACGTACGAAAGTTATATGACGCTTTGTACTTTCTAAGCAAACAAGAAATGGAAAAATGGTTCATCTGATTTTCGAGCTAATTAAAATTATTCAGCTACGCCTTGATTGCTTCATTGCTTTTCTGGCACACTCTAAAATTGCATGTATGGCATTTTGGTAAAACGGTCTTGTAAAAAACACTGCATTGATTCATAAATGTGAGACAATCCGATCATTGACCATGGCATCTTTATTTTCGATTAAACTTTTAACTCTTGTCACATTTTTCTGGTGAAATGAACAAGTCGTTTTCCCTAGAGAACAACTAATTTCACTACATCTAATGGAATCCAAAACTTATTTTCCGGTATAAGTCTTCTTTGGAGCCTCTGTTCACAGAATCTTGAAATTTCGGTAGTAAATCACGTTTTTGAAGCCATTGGCAACCAAAACACCTCCGTGTTTTTTGATTGGGTAGCGTGGGTTGAATGAAGTCACCAAGGTGCCTTTCAAGTACACCTTGACCTCCCCAGCAGGGGTGGCGTTGGACACTACCACCTTGGCAGTGAACCATTCTGCTCCTTTTGGAGGGCCAGTAGGGCATGATGATGATTTAGCACTGTCAAATTTAGGTTGGCCCTTGAAGAGGTATCCAGTCTGGAAACATCCCCCGGCGCTGTGAGGCCTGACAAAAAGAAGAACGAAATTGATTATTTCCTAAATGCTACAAATTAATCGTTTCAGTTCCAATAACGGCAAACGCCAGTCTATTTTAGTCCTCAATTGGGAACACTTTGCGAATGAAAGAGTGACCAATCTCTGCATCGATTTGAAAACAACTGACTTTTGACGAAAGTTTCTGCCTCTGCAGTATTTGACTCGGTGGATGTGAAATTTCCACTGAAACAGGGTTCATTGTGCGAGTGAGGGTGAACTTGCTTTTTGTTTTGTTTTTTAAGAAACTCTTGCGTTATGAGTGACAGCAACATGGAATCTATTAGATCGGCGTAGCACCGAAATGAAGAATTAGTCTAATGCTGAACCACTACTACAGATAATTTAATGTGGAGGTTAATTTGAGGGTATGGATGGAGTTAACTGATAGCTGATATTCGGCCAAAATTTTAATAACCTGCGATCAGGCCCATTTTTAGCTTCGCCCATATGTTCTCTTATGTCGTCGCTCGCTAAAATTGGGCCTGACCAAAAGTCTCTCAAGAATTCCGGACGGTCGGCGAAAATTTGGCCGACCAAATTCGTGATCTGATTGGCTGTTGAAACGCCGGAAGTGAAAATGCCATCGTGATTGCGCGGAGCTCTCGCGAAGTCCTCGAGACTAATCCGCCATAAGTGTACGAAAAAAATTTGCTGCCTTTTGTTCTTACAATGCCGTGGACGGTGCAACTTGATTTTATTTGTATAAATGGAGATATGCCATTTCAAAACATCTCATAACTTGTCCAGAATCGGTTTTGAATCTCTGGAAAGAGTGAAATTAGCGATTCCGTTGTCGAGCTCTGTGGCCATGTGGTTGAAAGTACTTTGGCACAAACCTCCCTGATGTTTTGAAAGCTAAATAGCTTGTTCTTTCAAATG
>NC_090892.1:67770602-67783102 GCF_036669925.1 Montipora capricornis | reverse complement strand
ATCTCAACGTCTTTTCGCTCAGCGTTACTCTGCAACTTGCTTTGCCAAAACCAAACACTTGTAACTTAAAACGAAACTTTTCTTATAGCGGGCTCGGGTAGTTTGAGAGCCAAAAATTCTGCTTTTCCGCAGTTCATTTATTTTAAATATCTTCGGTACATACAATTGCTTTCTTTGAAAATGCCAAAACAAATTTGACTGTAAACATTATTTCTGGTGGCTTTAAGTTATCTTCTTGTTGGGGCAAACGTTCCTCCTAAGCTTATAACGGAGTAAGGGGCAAATTGGGTGCCCGACCCAGCAGCTGAGTTTACCTGAATTGTTGCATTCTATATACGGCCCACAAACGCCACAAATTTTAACTACCAGCACGTATAAATGGAGACTCTTTACTTGGGCTAATTGCCAACAACGAATTTTAACCAGTCAGACAGAGGCCGAAAACAAAGTATCAATGTTTAATACAAGGTTTACGGTTCACCTTAGGTACACAAAGTCGAAGTTGTTTTCATCAACCACGTTGAAAAGCAATCCCGGATGTCCACTGTTTACCCCTTTCCATCCTGCCTGGTTAAGAATCTCTGCTGACACAGTGTATGCCTGTGATGCATCAATGGCCTGGCTCAGTGCGCGACATAAAATACCACTTTTAAGGTCCAGAGCAGCCATTTTGTAATGTTGGTTTGGAGGTGGGGACTTTACCAGGCTTGTGCATTGTACCACTGCAGTCAATGAAAAGTTGCTGTCATCTGAGGTGAAATAGATTGAAGAGAAACAATGCCAAGTTACGAAAACGCTGTTACATTAAATGTAATTATATGTGCTATTCTATTTTTGTGGTAGTGCACTGTAAGTGCGCTACACACTATGTCACTGGCTAGAGTGTAAGTCCGTGGTGCAAATAGGCCCGCTGCGCCTGCATAAATTACGAAAGTAAACAGGTCTTTTGGCATACCACATCATAAAACCAGTCGAAATCCTTTTTTTTCTTGTTCGTAGTCCCACCTTAATTGAGCTCCGATCGGGGAATTTAATTTTATGCCGTTCAGTACTTCCAAATTCCTTTACAGCGATTAATAGAACACACACACTTTTCCCAACTCTCTAGCAGTCTGTAAGCACGTTTAACAACTCGGCCACGTAGTTCTCATCTTGCGATGAGAGCAAATATTTAGTTAAAAATCCTTTCGGCTCGCGATGATTGACACAGTATTAAACCTCACATCTGAAAGTATTTGATGAAGTGGACAGATGATTTTTCTTTGAGAACGGCAAGCTTTCTTAAGGCAAGGAGAATTTTCTACGTTCTTTCTAGATCTTGCTTCGTTCTTGTGTTCCACTATAAACATCATTGCAATTGACCTGTTTCTTGCGAACCAGTTTGTTCAGTCGTCCCAAAAATAAAAATCTGAATCGAACCAAGCGGCCATTGTGCCAAGCATTTATCAATCGAATCAGTGTGTTCATTTGACCATTGAGTAAACACTCGCTATCAGAAAGAAGTATTTAGGAATTCCAACGCCCTTCTTCCTTATGTAGACATCAAAAACGCGAAAAGTACATTACGAAAAAGCCTTTAAAAACCAAATTAAAAAAGAAATCAAGAAATAAAAGAAGGACCGAGGTCTTGTGATTACGTTTCCGAAAAGATTTCCATCTTGGGTTCTCTCGTATGAAGAGCACACACCCTGGCTGCGAGCCACGAAAGCAAATAATTTTGTTGCCTGTTTTTAGAGCTAGTAAGAATTGAGTGTCCTAAAACCAAAACCCAAGTAATTACTTTGGCCAATCAAAAAGGACCGAGACAACCCAGTAAACCAATAAAGACTCGAAGAAATTACACGTAGCAGTTTATGGAAGCAAGATAGTAAAATGCACGAACTCTCTCAAGATAAGTATGCCCATTCTAAAGAGTTTGTTTAACTCTGACTAGCTATCTTAGCAGTCAAGTCGTCTGTTACCCCCTCGGGTCTTAAGGGGTTAACAACTGTTTTCACAATAAATAACTTGTAGTTAAATTACAAATTTATCTTTCTGATAAACTCTCGCCATTTTCCAAAGTTCACCCGTTGTTGTAGTTCTCTGTCACTGGACAATTTGTGTTAACAGTCTGTGCATCACACGGATACGCCCTTATAGGGGTCTTGTTTACTTTTGCATCAATATTTGTTTTGGATAAAGCAGGCTAACAAAATCTGTACCTTTCTTAGTTCGCATTTTTGAGCGTTAAAATACAATTTTCAGTCCTATTTTTCTGACGGTAAGTCGTATATTTTGACGTCTCCCATCCAAATACTAACCTCGCCGGACAAAGCTTAACTCCCGTGAACTTCTGTCTTAGAAAGCTGTCAGATGCTCAGAGTGCACGCTTAAACTTGTAGTAAAAAAGAAATTGTAAGGGAACTTGAAAATGATCAACATGTCAGGCTCGAAGCCAAGGTTTCTCGATTCCCTTTCATTTTCTTCAATCTTTTTGGCTTCAGTATTTTACTAGTAACCACATGTCTTCTCAGGGGTCTATTTATGATTACCTAAGACATCTACCAAGGCACGATATATAATGATATACGGTACCAAAACAATATCGTGTACTATTAGAGCTACATATTACCCAAAGATAACTTGAATCTTCTGGAAGACAAACCGCAGCTCAGTTGACAATTATGGAATACACAGTAGAGCGCTGTGTTACTGCACTACCACACGTACGCAATGCGTGCCTATTTTTTTGCACTCACCCGGAGAAGAAACTCTTAGACAGCGTTTACACGAACGCGGTTTCACATGGACACGGTTTCAAGACTTCGAAACCGTGTCAAAATCGAGATTACTACTAGCATAACTCATTGCCAAACATACTTGAAAAGATGCTGATTTGTATGCAGCAACAAATGAATTTTATGGACTTTGTGCTTCATGTTCATAACATTATTATAATTATCATTATTATTATTATTATCATCATTATTCGTATTCTTATTGTTATTATTATTATCATTATCATTATTATTATTATTATTATTACTATTATCATTATTATTATTATCATTATTATTATTATTTTAAGTCCTTTAAGTCTTGCCGTTTTTAACTTAAGGTGCCGGGTTCAATCCACGCGCCTAGGGCAGCCATAAGTCTGCTGGATTACTTGATGGATAGGGTCCTCCTAAGTATGTGAGCAGTTCCAAGGAGGACGGTCTTCTGTAGCTCTTATTATTATTATTATTATTATTATTATTATTATTATTAGAATTGTTAGAGCCTTTAGAGCGTGTGATCACTGAAGTCCTCATACCAGCTATTACGAACCAGGCAATAACTGAAGCCGAGCGCAAACTCCTTGCGCTTCCTGTGCGCATGGGAGCGCTTGGTGGGCTTGTAGATCCAACCAAGAGCCTCACCCAAAGAACACGAGGCTTCAGTCAGGATCACAGGTCCCCTAGTAAGGCAAATTGTGGAACAAGTGCATCAGACCCCGGATGCGTCAGAAATAAGAACACTGCAAATAAGCGCGCGTAAGGAAAAGGATGAGTGCATGAACGACAGGCTAGAAAGGGTGACGACCTCTCTCCCGACAGGAACCAAGCGAGCTGTAGGGCTAACCACGGAGAAGGGAGCATCGAACTGGCTGACAGTAATTCCCATCAAAGACTTTGAACAGAGGTGCCAACAGAGCTCCTGGTGCTCGTTTAGATATTAGCGCCCGTGGCTTCTGGGAGAGACAA
This sequence comes from Montipora capricornis, assembly GCF_036669925.1. NCBI lineage: Eukaryota > Metazoa > Cnidaria > Anthozoa > Scleractinia > Acroporidae > Montipora > Montipora capricornis. Next base: position 67,779,377 of record NC_090892.1, on the reverse strand, counting down.
AGGACTGCATTCTTCGATGTCAGGGTTTGTCACCCTAATGCAGATTCTTACAGAGATCTAAACCCCAAGGAAATCTACAGGCAACGCGAGAATGAAAATAAAAAAAAAACGCCCATATGAAAGCAGGGTGATTGAGGTGGAGAAAAGCAACTTCACGCCACTTGTTTTTACTATCACAGGCGGAATGGCCGAGGAATGTAAGAGGTACCAACCTTGCAACAGATTAGCTGAACTACTCGCCATTAAGAAGGGAGAGGATTACACCAGCACCGTGTATTGGCTAAGAGCAAAAGTATTCTTTGCTATCCTGCGATAAGCTCACCTCTGCCTTAGAGGTTCCAGAGGAAAAAGAAGAAATGTAGACCTTCAGGACACAGATATTAGAATCCATAATTTGTTTGTGTTTCTTTTAATAACTGATATGATCTGCGTAATATATTTTTTAATAAGAGTGGTTTTTCTTTAAGGATCTTATCTTTCTTTCCAAATATATTTTTAGTCAGAATGCGATTATAACATGAATTTTTCTCTATTACAATTAAGGATATCATCGTAATTTTATGACATTTTTTTTTCTTTTTTCTTTTCTTCTTCTTCTTATTGTTATTATTATTTTTTTATATTACATTTTGTTTTTTAACAGTGAGCCGTTAATTTGACATGAAGACCAGGCCACCGACAGTAATTAGAAGGGTCCACGTGAGTGGACTGGACTGTGTTTGTGTTGGATAAAAACGGTTTCAGCTTTAGCCAAGCGTTTACGCGGGATGGTCGATGATGGATATAAGGATCAAAATGTTTTGTATCGACACAGTCCGTTTACTCAAGAAAACAAGCTTGCGTCAGGAAGGCCCCGGCTTGCGCTTAAGTGGCTACGAGGAAAACCTAGAATTTGAACAGTGGAGTGGCAACGACAAGGAATTTTTATTAATTTTATTTATTATTTTATTTATTATTTTATTTATGACATTTTGAGCGATGACAATCCCAGGGAGGACAAAGAAATAGGACACGAGATCCCTTACAAAGCCAATGCCTCCTAATTTTCTCACATGAGGTAGATTAAGAAACTGATGAGTCCGTGTGAGGATATGTAATTTGACTGCGGGAAAGGGCCATTTTCAGTCTTCGGTTTTGTAAATTTTTGTTAAGCCAATACAGTAAATAATGCATGAGTCAACGAAACCTCCTCCCCTCCTCCAACCCGGGACAAGGGAGGAATTAGAAGGGAGTAGCTTAGGATTTTATACAAAATCTGGCCCGAGAAGGTAGGTCATTGCAGAGTTTGGTAAATTTAGCTGTTCTATGGTGTGGGGTTTCGGTGGGGATATTTCCAGAATCTGTTCATTGCATAAGGTAGCAACTTCCACCCAACTATAAAGTTTACAGCTGATTTTCAGAGAAGGAGATCACTCTCCTAGACACGACAGTAACAAAAGGAGAACGATTCGAAAAAGAATATCTATTCTCGATATCAAAACATATCACAACCCGATCGCCACTGAAACCTTCCAATACACGCATTTTACCTCGTTACCCGCTCAGTGCCAAGAAGGGTTTTATCAAAGGAGATGCTATGAGGCTCCTCCAAACAAACTCTTCAAAAACAACATTTCTCTCGATTCAAAGCCCGCCTTAAAGATCGAGGCTACGCTACACATCTCATCGAGAAAACACTAATACAAGGTCAATTTTTCTGGAAGGCAGTTGGCACTTAAAAACCCAACACCAGCGAGAAGGCTCTACCATTTGTCACAAAAGACAACCCAGCGGTGTCAAACCTTCAAGAAATACTGACGTGCAACTGGAGTTTTATTCAAAATGAGCCATTGCTGGCAAACATATTCAACAAACCTCCTTTAATATCATACAAGAGGGACAAATCACTCATAGACATGCTCGTCAAAGTCAAACGGTGAATATTGTATGTAACCACAAACCTACAAAGGGGAGACCGTGGAGGTTGGACGGGGTTAGTATGATGGGAGACCTGCCGGTGATCACCCTGGGGTTGACAATATTGAAGTCGCGCTGCAGCTCGGAGTCTACTGATATCCCATACAAAGACAGTTACGATGCAAAAAGAAACTTCCCAAAACATACAACTTCGTCGATGACAAAACGGGACTCGAACGCACCTCACTAATCCTTTATTATTGCGAGTTCATATCTTGATTATGTACTATGTAGTGTCAGTATGGATATTACAACCTAACATAAGCAATGATCGATAAAAAAGTATCGATCCTAGATAATGAACGGTAATATCTTCGACAGAGTGCCACGCTTAAATTTATATGAGTAACGGTGACTTTTTGTGCTGTGTGAAAGTTGCTTAAAATTTCGTGTTAAGACAAACTGTTTGCTAACCAGTTGAACTCTTCATTTAATTTGATAAGCCGCTGAGCTCGTTGGTTCCATTGATGAACTCACGCTTCGATTGGCAACCTGGATCGATGGCAGGAAAGGTTCCCAGTTGGAAGCACACTCCTATGCAAGTAGTCACGGTTCAATAAAACCAAAAATCAGGGCTAATAAATTCAAGGATTTAATCTCCGTTCACCATTTGATAAGCGATCAAACTGTTTCGATTGGAGAAGTTTCATGGACATTCCGGCGAGAATATTGTGCTTGGTCTACTCCTGATCTCACACGTGATTCCAAGTTGGACTGGAGCCAATAAAATCACACGTAGTGTTTATCCACCTTGATCGACCCCTGATCTTGCATGTGATTCCAAGGTGGACTGGAGCCAATGAAATCGCACAATATAAAAACACAGCGATTTGTGACACGATGAAAAAACGGAATTTTCCTTCGGCATCCCGAGTAATAAATTGGAAATCAGTCCTAGACACTCTCGGATGCTATTCTCTCAAATCATTGGTAATTTATTTCATTTAAGAATAAAGACATTTCACATCCGTATCAAATATCATGAGGTCACACTGCCCTGAGTGTGATTGAAAACACAGCTGAAGTGGTGAACAGTAGCTTTGTAAAGTGTGATTAAAAACACAGCTAAAGTGGACCAAAGTGGTGAACAGTAGCTTGGTAAAGTGTTCAGTTCAAATTGATTAACAAGGGCAGCCAAATTAAGGGGTTTTTTCCTGACAAAGTGCTCTCTTGCACAGCTGTCCTACTCCTTGTTAATTGATTTGTACGCTAAAGGTCACGAAAATAAGCTAAATACGTGTTGCAATCTAAATAATTATTGTCGCTTCAAAACGACTTATGAAGGACAGGGCTTGGAGTTGGAGACATTGTTTCGATAAAATTATGACATTCCTCCCCGTCCTGTTGAAGACAGAACACTCCAAAACAGGTCAAACAGAGCCACCGTTAAAAAAACATAGACATTTTTAATGCATCAAATGAGTTCCAAGATGGAACCTTCCATACCGAGAAAAAACACGTACCAATTTAGAACTCTAACTCCTAAATTCCCTTGTCCCTGCAGGCTTTACTATGATTTCCCATGAGATTCTGAGATTCTGTGAGGGGAAAGGATTCTTCGGGGGAAAGACGGTAGTTCTTGGGCAGAGTTCAAAGACCAAAATGATGAAGTCTACAATTGTCTTACCGTCCGTATAGTATTTCATTGTCTTCTCTAAGCGAACCTGACTGTGCGAAATTGTTTCCAGAGTTAAGCACACGTCATCCACACTACATGAGTCTTGAATAGCCAAAGGAGTAGGTTTTCCACCATTTGCAGTGTCCACGATCAGTGCCAAAAAAGCACAGACAGTAAAGGGAGTAAAAAACAGCATTTTAGTTTTTCGAGTAGGTTCCTGTGAGAATCTGCGTGACATTTTGTATAACCGGTAACGCTCACGGACAGTGATGACGTCATATTCCTGCTCATGGCCTATCATCACAGCCACTTGTGTAGGAAAATTCTTGTTGCGTTTCACATTGAGCGCATTTTCTAATAATTGGGTACCATGTGCACGGGTGTTTTTTTGGGCAACCTTGTTCCCAGGGCCTTTGCGTCGAGTGATTCAAAATGGCGGACAAGTCATGCAAAGATGACAAAGACCTATATGGCGCGGGAAGTTGGACAAATGGAAATATCTACCTTGAGGTGAGTACGCTACACCTTTAATGTAGAGACGCACCCCTTTAATTTACTTCAGTAAATTAAAGCGTTGACTATAGGGATGCTGATAAAGAAGGCGACGGACAAAGAATGGCCCAAATATTCCTTAAACAGACAGGGCATTCAATGCATGTGTCCTTGAAATGATGGTTGAGGCATTGCACAAAATGAACTTCTTTTGTCTGAGATCGAAGCCCACCGGGCTATTTGGAGTCAACAGTCAATTGGAAAGGTGGCGAGGCGTGCGGGAAAACGTGTCAATGGAGACCTAACGCAAGAAAACAGGAACAGTGATCACAGAACATGAATCAAAAGAATGGGTGCGAACAAGACCAAAAAACAAGAAGAAAGATCAACAAAGGCCTCTGTGGGTAAACAGAGAATTGTTGAAAACTTTGATGCGGTATACAAACTTGCCTTTCCAGGGCTTGAAATTAACTTTTTTTCTCGGGTGCCAGCTGGCTACTAATGGGAAAAATTTGGTCGCCAACTTATTTAATATATGGCTTACGAAAAAACATGATTTTAAATGTTACTTTGCATGCAAGGAAAGTCACAATTATTAAATAGCAAGAAAAAAAAAACAGCACAAGAAAGACTTTTAAAGCCACTGTTGCTTTCGGCTTTTGTCTTTAGTTTGGTGATGGTGTTCTTTACGGTTATGTAAAACGGAGCGAAGCACACAACGTTTTAAGTCCGTGTTTTCCATAGCAAGGCAAACCTTTATCATCTTGCTTTTCACCTCTTTAAAACGTAATGACAACGAGCAATACTCAAGACGCTACAGTGTGCGTATTTATGGGGTGGAATCTGTTGCTGCCGTAAACGATGATGGCGAAGACTGTGTCAAGACTGTAATGGACTTTTGTAGAGACCAGTTAGAAGTAGAAATTGATCAGGCAGAAATTGATAGGGCGCACCGTATCGGGCCTCCTAAGGAGTCGGGACCAAGAGCCTTGATTGTCAAGTTTAAAGATTACGCGACCAAATCTAAAGTCATGTAAAACAAGAAGAAGCTAAAGGGTAAAAATGTATTTGTAAATGAAGACTTGACTTGGCGCAATCAACAATTCCTAAAGCACGTGCGACAAGTTTGTAAGAATCAGGGTTATGTTTTCACTGCCGATGGTTATATTTTTGTTAAACGACGCGAAGGCGAGTCTACTCCAGTTAGAATTCGGAAGGAGGCTGACTTGCAACGTTTAGGCTTCGTGTAGAACCTTTTCCGGCCTACTGCCGATAACCTCTTATAGTCGTAGATCTTATGAAATTTTGCATGTTAATTTATTTAACTTTGTTTGACAGTAGTTTCTTTTTGTTTTCTTTTTTAAATTTATTGTTTTCAAGTTTCAGCCCTTTTGAGCAGCAGCCGGTGAGTAAATCAGCATCTCTTGTCTATTATGAAAATGATGGGGGTTAGTTTAGAAATCTACAGGGCAGCTATAGGTTTGTTTAATAGTTGCAGATTCGTTACGTCCAGGCATACTTTTGAATTGCCATTGTTTTTTATAATTGCTTTTTGGCATATTGTTGTTTTGTTAGCGTTATTTTTCCTGTTCTGTTGCGACGTCGAATTGAATCCTGGACCAAATCGTACTTGTTCTCTTAATATTGGCCATTTAAATGTTCGTAGTTTAAATGTCGTTGAAAAGTTCGAAGAGGTAGCTACAATTATTATGCAACAGCAATTTCATATTTTTGGCTTGTCAGAAACTTGGCTAAATAGTTCAATTTCTAATGATGCTTTTTGTATTCCTGGCTATTATCCTTTAGTTCGATTGGATAGACCGCACGGGAGGCGTGGTGGTGGTGTTGCTTTTTATGTCTCATCTTCTGTCGGTTTCAAGAGAAGGCACGATTTGGAAGTTAATGAGCTTGAATTGTTATGGATAGAATTAAAGCTCAACCGCATTGTGTTCCTTTGTGGTGTTTGTTACAAACCACCTTGTCAGGATTCCGTGATAAATTTGAAATTTTTGGAAAATTTGCAACTTTCTTTAGATAAAGTTTCTCAGCAGCCTAATTCTTTTCTTACGTTGATAGGTGATTTTAATGCTTCTTATGATCCCTCAAATCCCTTGGTTAGGAATGACTTTGGAGCATTATTATATCGGTGGATGGAATGTAACAACCTTTATCAAGTTATTAACGAACCTACACGTATTACGCAATATAGCGAGTCTCTTTTGGATTTAATCATAACAAATTGTCCTGGTTATTTCGTTAATTGCGGAACACTTAGTCCACCAGCAAATTGTGATCATTCTCTAATCTTTGCACGCCTGAACATCTCTGTCTCAAAACCTAAGTGTTATAACCGACGCATATGGCAGTTTAACGATGTTAATGAGGCAGAATTGTGTAATGAATTAGCACATTTTGACTGGGATGCAGAAGTATTTAGTAATTTATATGATATTAATGCTATTTATAGCTGCTGGTTTAAGCATTTTCATGATATAGTGAAGACGAAAATTCCAAGCAGGATAGTTATGATCAGACCTCGTGACAAGCCGTGGATGGATAGTTCTGTTAGACTGGCTATGAGAAAACGAGATCGCTTATTGAAATTGTATTGTAAATATAAATCGCGACCCTCTTGGGAGAAATATCGGCAACTGAGGAACTTGACTACGACATTAATACGTAAGAATAAGGCCAAGTATTTTCATAAAGTAAATGCCAAATTGCAAGATGTAACAACTGGTGTTAAGGCGTGGTGGAGCATTGTTAAGGGACTTTACGGCGAAAAAGTGCAATCTACCGTTTCTACTTTGATTGAAGGTGTTAGGCAAGTTACTAATGCGCGAGAAAAGGCAGAAATATTAAATGAATATTTTTGCGATCAGAGTAAGGTTGATGATACATTTGCATCCCTCCCAAGGGATTCTTCTTTTTTTCAGAATAATGCGTTTTTGTCTAATGTTTTTACAACGGAACGAGAGGTTTACAATCTACTTAAGATTGTTGATGTTTGCAAGGCGTGTGGACCTGACGGTATAGGGAATCGCATTCTTAAACTTTGTTCTGGCGGTATCACTTCTTCGTTTTCAAAGTTAGTTAATATCTCTTTGTCTTCTGGTGTTTTTCCGTGTCAATGGAAGTTTGCAAATGTCATTCCGCTGTTTAAAAAGGATGATCGCCAGTGTAAATTGAATTATCGTCCTGTGTCCCTTTTGTGTTCTTTGTCTAAGATATTAGAGAAAATTGTCTTTATTAGACTTTACAATTTCTTACTTGAGATTGGTTATCTCAATCGCTTACAGTCTGGTTTCCGCCCAGGTGACTCGACGGTAAATCAATTAATTTATCTGGTGCATCAAATTTACCAAGCTGTTGAGGATGGGAAGGAAGTGCGTATGGTTTTTTTGGATATCAGCAAGGCGTTTGACAAGGTGTGGCACAAAGGTCTTCTTTATAAGCTTAAATCAGTAGGAATCAGGGGAGCTTTGCTTAGCTGGTTTGAAAGTTATTTGTCTAATCGTCAACAAAGAGTGGTTTTGGATGGGCAGTCATCTGATTGGCGCCAAGTTGAAGCAGGGGTTCCTCAAGGTTCGGTTTTGGGGCCTCTGTTATTTCTTATATATATTAATGACATAACAGATGAAATTCAGTCAAAATGCTTACTTTACGCTGATGATACTTCGCTTTTTGAAGTCGTTGATTCACCTGGTAACACTGCGTTGATGTTAAATAAAGACCTTGAATCCATACAAAGGTGGGCTACGAAATGGCTTGTTACAATTAATCCTAGTAAAACTGAATGTATGACGTTTTCATCTAAACGGGTAAGACCGCTGCATCCCAACCTATTTTACAACGGAAATAACATTACTGAAGTTTCTAGCCATACCCACTTAGGCATAACGCTGTCTTCTAACCTGACATGGAGAGCTCACATATTTAGTATTTATCAAAAAGCTAGTAAAAGATTAAATATGTTGAAAAGAATTAGGTATAAAGTAGGTAGGGATACACTCAGAAAATTGTATAAGTCGGTTATCAGACCTGTTATGGAGTATGCTGATGTGCTTTGGGACGGCTGTACTGATGAGGAAAGCGAACTCCTTGAATCGGTTCAGTATGAAGCCGGGAAAGTCGTCACAGGTGCTATGCGGGGTACAAGTAGGATTCGCCTTATGACAGAGCTGGGGTGGGAGGAGATGAAAGTTAGACGCAATATTCATAAGCTTATTTGTTATTTTAAGATAGTAAAAAATTTGAGTCCGTCTTATCTTAAGGATCTGCTCCCAGCTAGAGTCTGTGAGAGAACTCATTTTAACCTTCGATCTTCTCAAAATTTTACTCTTTTCCCTGTGCGCACAGAGCGCTTTAAAAGGTCTTTTTTCCCTTCCACAACTAAATTGTGGAACGACATTGATTTGGAAATTCGTGAATCTGATTCAATTGGCTCTTTTAAGAGAGCGTTAGTTAATTATTTTAATATTCCAAAGTATTTTTCGCCTTTTGATTATGCTCTTGACAGATACTCTTCCGTAATTCATGCTAGACTGCGTCTAGGCGCTTGTGGTCTAAATTATTATCTATTTAAGATCGCTGTTAAGTCTTCACCTATTTGTAGCTGCGGCTTTGACAATGAGACTATAACTCATTTCTTTTTACAATGTCCTAATTATGCTGCCCTCAGATCTGATTTGCTCGCTGCTGCTGCTCGT
>NC_090892.1:67763102-67768102 GCF_036669925.1 Montipora capricornis | reverse complement strand
CCTGCAATCTGCGACCTGCGACCTGTGACCTGTGACCTGCGACCTGCAGATTAGACCCGTGATCTCAGAAGGCTGTAGCCTTTTGGGAAAACACCTGGAAGATTCCATCAATCATTTCCTGAGTGGTATGTGATCTACAATGACCTACAATGACCTTCTTAAATGACTTACAATCAAAGAGAAAAAGAAAAGAGGATCATGGTGAAGAGTTTGTTGAGCAAAAAACATCCATTCTGCGTTGTCACGCAACGCTTTTAGTCCATTTCATGACAACTCAAATGACGACAGCAATTACGCACGAAATAAACTGCAAAGAGACCCTTGGATGGCTTCCTTTATTTTATAGCTAAATGAAAGTGTACAAATATCAAGGCTTTGCTTGGCAAGGATAAAGTCTCAACTAGAGCAGGAAAAAATGAAGAGAAGATTATAAATAAGTTATTCTTCCTACACTGTTCTGTTTGGTTCAGAGCGCACAATGAAAATTTTCAAATTGCTCAGCAATGAGGTTTTGATTTGTTCAAATCGCAGAGTGGAATGTTTTTAACCTTTGTACTGCAAACATGCTGCAGTGCTCTCAGCGCTGCAAATTGTCTTTTATTTTAGCTCACTACAGGTCATTAGCTAATTTTAGCTTTTAATGTACCTAATTGTAGGTCATCGTAGGTCATTGTAGATCAGAGTCTAGATCAGTACTGTAAGTCATTGTAGATCAGTACTGTAGGTCTCTGTAGATCACTGAAGGTCATTGTAGCTCATTGAAGATCATTGTAAAGCTCTCATTGTAGGTCATTGTAGCTCATTGCCGGTCATTCCTTATTTTAGTGTCTATGGAGTATGTTGAGCTGCATTCCTGGTTAAAAGACACATGCAGAATAAATGAAAGTGGTGAAAAGTTAATTAAGCTTTTCCTTTGTTTTGTTTTGTTCCACATCTAAAGTAATATATTCGTTGAATTTGCCTGATGAGTGTGGTCATTCGGTGGTCATACAAAAGTGAAAACAGAGCTTTAGCAGTGAAACGAGGGCTCACTCTGAAGAAGTCCTCAACTGATTTACAGTAATTTAAGAGAGGATATATAGGCCCAGAAGGCCGAAACAGTATTGTCTGCAGTTAGCTCTTTGGCTTTACAAAGCTTTTGCTTTCATGTCCGAATTAAGCACAATGACTCAATGAATCATTGCCGCTAGCAATTGCGCATGCTCACTAGCTCGCTAGTTTGAGCAGTGGCATGGCTTAGATGTAATTTCATCACAATTTCTCAAAGCCGTAACTACCCGTTCAAAGCCTTAAATTGAGCGTTGAGTGAATGCTTTGCTCTACATTTTTTCTCTGATTCACGAAATCATCGCACAGGTCGAATATTTTAGCTTGAAGAGATCTAAACTTTGCTCGCTGGATCCTTTTAAGTTTTTTTTGTGTGGATCAAAGCATGTAGGCGAATCGACTTCACTTGTGTAGTGTAGGCGAATCGACTTTAAGTGTGTAGGGGAAACGACTTTAGTGTAGACGAATCGACCTGTAGGCGAAACGACTTTAATTTAATTTAATTCTTCAAATTTCATTCCTCGGCAAGCAAAATCAGCCGATGAAGAGGCCATGATGGTGGAAAGTGCCTTGCCTAAGTCCACTTGTTACAAAAATAAATGGGCCTTTAGAATATTCGAGCAACGGGCAGAAACAGAGAGTGATAAAAATACCCATTGTTGAAGTCAGTGTTGGTTCGAAACGTGATGTTTTCTCCGTTATTTATTTTTTTTACCTTATCGCTAGTACGTGTTTCGGTATTTCTTTACGGATTATCACCTTCATAGATAACGTTTAGTCACCTCTGTAATGGTTGCGAATTCCTTCCCCTAACACCCGCATAGGAAATGCGTAATGTTTTCGCAGTTGTCGCAGGCACGTTTTGCTAGTCATAAGTTTTAGTGTTTTCCACAGTAGTTCAGTTCTAGTGTAGACTTTGTACGGTCAATTCCTTCATCCACCTGGATTTTAGTTGTATCTACACTCGTGCTCATCGTCAAGTTCTCTATAGAGCTTTTAGTCAAGACTAGCATTGGTGCGTGTGCAAACCAAAGTAAGTTTTACTATTTTCTTGATTTTAGTTTTTTCCAGTATTTAGTTTAAGTTTAAGTTTTTGCTTGCCTTAGTCTATTAATATATTTGCTTTGGTATCTAGTTTTTAATCAGTTTTTTAATCGTTAGTACTCAGCATGGATTTATTGATCAATCTACACTGATGTGATCATTGTCAAGTTTCTGTCATCGTATTCTATAGATTGTTGATCAGCTCGTTTGATCTCATTTCTTGTTGTATTTCATTGATGTGCTACTTGAAATTATTAACGTTTACCTTAGCCTTCTATATACCTTTGGTTACCTTTATAGGTAGTTAGCTAAATTAGTTTCTGTTTTGCTTTTATCGCCTTTCAGTTGGAACCGACTTTCATCGTCCTTACGACGTTGTGATCTACCTCTCAACTCCGCGACTTTTGGTCCGTCGTTTTAATTGCAAGGCTGTACCACTAGGGACTTTGAGCATTTCCGTTCAATAAACCTTCACGCTATTGCTTTAATTCGTCGTGTTCGTCCTTAACGCTGCGCACCGTGTTATTACGTAATTTGCTTGGTTCATGTTCTCCTCGTTCCACCGAGTAAATTTACAGTCAGTGGTTTACTCAAAGATTACGATGTCCATTTGGTTCAGTCGCTTGATACATGTTTTTTCCTGTTGGTGTAATACGTGTTATTAACATTCAAATTAAGAATTGAGTTCACTACAGTTTGATGCCTTATCAAACTCTAGGGTTTGATAGAAAATGAAAGTTATGGATAGCGCTTCATTCCAGTGTTTCACCGGGATTTCAAACCACATGCACGTGACGAAATTGGCGTCTCTTGGTTGGATGATCATCTCATGAATTCGTAAAATATGAAAATGTTACACTGATTAAAAAATATTATTGAAAAAAGATCTTGAAATCCCAGCGTTTCGGCTACTAACATAAGCCTTCTTCAGGGGTAATAAAAATATACAACGAAGTGACAAGTCTATTTAAAATCGCGTAGATGCTAATAAAAAACAGAATATACTATAAAATCGGTTCTTGTCCAATAACGCCAAGGCGCTGTACTCTTGGGGCAGGTACAAGCCATCATCGCGGTGGAGAACTGGACTGAGACAAACTGAAACGGCTTCAAAGGAGGCGACATCTATCCAAGCTCTTCGTTGTCGATCGTTTATGCTTGAGTGCTTTCCAAATTCTCACCTCCCCCCTGACCTCCCTATGTACTCAATGTAGGTAAATCATCTTCTCTAGGGAAGGGTTTTTGAGCCGTTTTGGGCTAAGAACAGATTAAGATTTTAAGCATTGTGGTCTTGAAATTATTAAACTCATGTGCCTTTTTACCTTCTTTGGCTTTTAGTTCCGCGTCAGCTAACAGTGACTTCGGACAAAAAGACGTTTCAAGCCGATTTTTTTTGTCATTTGAGTTGTTGCACGTTGGCGTAGAGATATAAAAATTGCATTGGTTTAATTAAAGCTTAGTTACGCCACGAGAGAGCTAAGAGTGGGACAATTACCATATGCTTGAAAACGTCTATTTTTTGAAGATAAGGTTTTTTCAAAGGCCAATTTTAAAAATGGGAGAAAGACAACAAGACGACGAAACATAACTAAATTTTCATGTTAACATTACATTGTCTCAGGTAACTACATCGTCTGAAAGAATTTACCCACCAATAAGCTACTTGTAAAGCTTTCCACAAAATAAAATGATCTGAAAGTCATTGGCATGCTTGAACAAGCTTTATGATTGATTGACTAAAGATAACTGTTTCGGTTTCGGTGTACGGAGCAATAGTTAAAATCGCTTTGAGTGCTATACAATCCTTTTTTATCCGCTTTCTCGTAACTACAATTTAGAAGCATACTATTTCTGCTCCTTCAAGCACTATCGCCTCTCAGGTAAGCAGTATCACGCTAAATACTCTCGTTTCTTTAACCACCTAGTTAGTTTTCAAAGAGATTACAAGCCCAAACTTTTTTGTTTCAACTTTAATTACATTAAACTATTAACAACATCATAGCAAATAACTTGTGCTATCTAGATCGGATTTCATACGCTTTCTGTATTCACCAAAGAGGAGAGCTTGCTTAGAACACAACTTCCACGGTTATATCATTGGAGGTGTCAAAGGTCTTGATAAAAGTCGTGTTCAGGTAATTGTTGTAGTAAAATGCGCCCGGTGTCTCTTTTGAATCCGTCAAAGCTTTTGCAGCCTCCTCGTTGGTAGCCCCAAACTTCTGCGACAGTAATTTCCCCGCGGCCCTCACGGATTGTGGGTTGATAGTTCCCGGCATGCTGAGGTAGTAGAAGGTCTCACGTGGTTTGAATTTGTCGTACATGCGTTTGATGCGAATTCGTTGGCCCCCTGGAATTCCTAGCGTGAAAGAAAAACAAAATATAATCATAGTAAGTGAAAGTTTGATTCTCTCGACATCCTGAATTTGAAGATAACATGACACAGTGGGAACATGTTCGCTAGTTTCAAAACTGGTTCCAGTTCCTTTTTTTTCTCTCATATCCACTTCAAGACGACAGTAAATTTTTTGGACAAAAAGAAACAAAATTTCAAGACTCGAGAGAAGGAATTTTCTATATTCAAGGAAATATTTCCGAGGTTTTATTTTGACGGAGTTGCCGGCAGTGTGTACATAAGCTTACCTTGATGAGAGATCTGAGTCAGCCTGTATTTCCCTTCTTCCTCAGCGCTGTTCGTGACGCCATCGTCGTCAAGATATATCACATACTGGCTGTCTCGTCCTGGATAGATGCTGAAGGTGACAGGGTTCATTTTGCCCTGATAATAGAGCTCCCCAATGTACTGCTCCAGCTCCCGTTTGGGGATAATAGCTCCCTCTCGGATGTAAATGGCACAGTTGTCCATGGTGGGGTCGTCCCATGGGGCGAAGAAGTCGAACTCCACCCCTCCA
>NC_090892.1:67750602-67758102 GCF_036669925.1 Montipora capricornis | reverse complement strand
ACAAATTGCTTGGAATCGACCAGAAGTTCCGAGAGGTTAGCTTCTATGACATAACGCCACCATCACACCACCATCACACCACCAAGTTCTGATCACAGGCAAAACCTGGACAATAATCGCACTTCCCCCTCGGGATATAATTTTGTCAACAATAGCAGGGAAAAATTCGTTTGCTGCGTGGCCCTTGTGAACAGTAATGAAATTCAAGTAAATAAATAATGCAGTGTGCCAGAGATGAACATTTTAATCAATGCAGGACCACGTGATCACTAATCAACCAATCACAATCGCCATCAGAGCAAGAGAAACAGAGGATGTTTAAAGTGGTACTATGAGCAAAAAATCAGTTAACTAAACACCAAGTAACCCAAGTTTTAAGACTAGATTTGAAATAGACACCTGTTGCACTCTAATTAATTAGCGTTTGGATGAAAATCAAAGCTCAAAATTTTGCCATCCAGGATTTTGGCAAACACATTTTGAAAATTTGAAGAAAAAAAGGAAGTGATTTTTTTTAACCATAGTACCACTTTAACGATTTACTTGAATAATTCAAATCTTTATGCACTCTATTATGTTTGATTGCACCATTATTCTCACCTTTTATACTTAACGTTGGAACTTTTTTCCGTGGTAGAGACTTTTCATCAAGGAAATGTTTATTTCTACCTTACTAAGAGATAAACTATAGATCATTTTCACTGTAACGCAACTGTCACGCAACAAAAAAAAAATCTAAACCAGTCAATGGAAAAGGCCGAGAAAGTGAATTGTTATAAAAGACAAATACATAAACAACTTCTGAAAATTTCAAGCCGGAGTGGTGCACTATTTTTTAGTTATTGGCCGAAACGTTTCACGCAACTTTTAAGGGCTTTGTATGGAGATGCCAGCTTTGTGTACCGAAAGTGTACACAAATATATGGAAACCAACGAACACATTTGAAATTCTCTTTGCCATGAAAGCGGTTTCTTTCCACCCATGAACTGGTAGACATACACATCAACACAATTTTCTAAGACTTGAAATGTTTCAAATGTTGAAAGTTATAAGGATTTTTTTCAACCAGGCCGCAGCTTCCTTTGTGTCACGCGTGGTAAAAATTTAAAAATTCAAAACGAAAAACTACGGTACTAAAGGCTTGTAAAAATAATTAATTCTAGATTATCTTCAAGGTAGTGAGGGTAAAAATTCCGAAAACCTGACGATTTTGATTTTAGAATTTAATGACGTCACGTGAAAACGATCTATTGTCATTTCAAAAACAGTATATATGTTGCCGGATATCCGTTCTCAGGTTAAGTCCGTCTTCACGGCCTAGGTTAAATTGGTGATCCGCATTTTACCTAGGTTGAATACGCACTCAGATGAATTGAAGACACTTTCCTTAGAGCTAAATTGAGCATAGAGAAAAATTAGGGTCAGGTTAGGATTAGTTTTGGTTATTATACATGGATATCAATTGACTTACCATACAAAAGTAAATGACGGTGAAAAGAACTGAGTTGGGTTGAGCATGTTCGTCGTCCGTAGTGTCGTGGTGAAGACACAGTGTCCGAGTTCGAGTACTGGTAAATACATAGAGCAGTTCTTTGTTTCCTTTCTATCTTATAATGTTGAGACTGAATGGATAAGTGTATGAATACAGAAACCAATAAGATGATACGGAACATTAATTAATTAAGAGGATGTGTTGAGATGCGTAACCCACAGCTTGAGGGGAGGTATAGTTGTTTTCAGTCCTTTTGAGGGGTTGAAAGCTGCTTTAAACTATAGGTAGAGTGCATATTCAACCTATAGGTAAAATGAGGATTACCAATTTAACCTTCAAAGCAAAAACGGATTCAACCTGAGACCGGATTTGACCGACAACATATACGTCTTTTTCATTCTCGAGCTAGATTACTAACAATCTATTGCATACCTGGTACAATACCTTTACCAACAAAAAAAGGCGCATTAATATTAAAAAGATGCCTTTTTGCCTCAAACAGAGAGGTACTTGATACCAAATGATGAGAAGTTTCAGCGGGAGCACAGATACTCTCAAAAACAAAATGCCCGAAGAGGGTGGGTGTCTTACCATGATTGCCATCGGTATTGATAACGATAATGGCTCCGACGATAAACAGGAAACTGTTACCTGTAAATCCACATCTACATGAAGTCCATCGATGGGAATCCTCCACTGCCGGTATTTGAGTGCCACTTCCATCAGTTTCCATTTTTCGTTGTAATTAGGACCATAACCACCTTGATGGTATCCAAACACATGTTTAGGCTTAAGTTGCGTGCGTCCGGTCAGCTGTGTGAATTCGCTGAGCACTTCCGCCACGTGATCCCCTGCAAAGAAATAGTAGTCAAGCTCACCGTGAAGTGCTCCAAAGTAGTACTGGTCTCCCTGTCGGAAGTTTATGAAGGTCTGCGAGGTGTTGTCGACCAGGATGCCGTTAGCGTACGAAGGCCCAGCGAAAGCTCCGTCGGGACTCGGGTTGAACTCAATAAGGAACGGCGAAGATTGGTACAACGGAGAATTGGGATTCAGTGGTCCTTGAACTTCGCCCTCAGGCGTGAGATCAGGCGCAGTGTAACCAAAGTTGTCATAGTTAAAAAAGGTCATGGCAGCGCCAATTTTCTCGTTACCGCCAGCAAGCTGACCATAGAAGTGTTGCTTGGGGACACGGCGCTTATCAACCGTAGCACCTGCTTTCTCACCAAAGCCATAGTACTGAGCATTCATGGGGGCCATCTTGAATTGAGCAATTGCTTCGCCATATTGACGGTTGACGTAGACGAGGTTGTAGTCCGCGGGGTCGGCATGAACGAGCTGCCCTGAACGATACACCGATAGAGCGTACTTCTTCAAATTCACGCGCACCTATGGAGGAAAAGAATTATGAAAACTTAGCTGATAAATTACTTTTTCAGTTCAGTAACTGAAATTATAGTAGGTTTAGGGGAGGTTTGGTCATCCCTCCCTTATTAATAGTCTGCTGCCTTATATTGGTGAGCTTGGATTTTTCATGCCATATTCTAAAGTCGACATTCTTTTGATTAACCAGACCAAACTAGAGCGAATGTTTACTAACCTGGCCTCTAGCTAGTTAGAAAAGATGTAGTTTGTAGTTTGCATTTACTTGCGCTCAACTCTTAACAAAAGATGTGGATTTAAATGATAATGACCTGGAGCGTCTAATTGTGCAAGTCAGTATTAATAAAGCAACGAAACTCAGAATTCCTGGTCGGCGCCTGGTATGTACCTCTAAGCTCTCCATCCGAACTTTTCAAAGCGTTTGAGAATGAGATTGACAAAATTGACGCTGAAATCAAGAAATGTATTTACTTGGCAATGTTAACTGGAGTCTGTTGCTCGAGGCAACAGCTAATGTTTCCACGCACTATCCAATCTAAAAAGAATTCGAAAAATCGGGCCCCATGGATAACGAGGGAGTTGTTGCATAAAATGCGTATAATAGATCTCACTAACAAGATTGCAGTCTCTTCAGACGATTATGCCGTGTGGGAGAAATTTAAACGTGCCAGAAACCAGGCAAATATTTTTTTATATATCTTGGAAGCTAGCAGATGGAATCCGCGCAAAGTATGCAATCTTATTAACGAGTTACGTTCACGTAACAGCAGTACGTCGTCCATGATCCAATATTTGAAAAATCCAAGCTGATAACAGAACAATAAATACTTCGGACGATATCGCAGAAGCTTTCAATGAGCACTTCACAAATATTGCGCAAGTACTAGCCCAAGATGTTCCCGTTGCTGAAGAAAATCCCGAGTTTTATTTGTCGCCCACTGATAAATCGCTCTAGCTCTAAAACGCCTGGTGTCGGTGTTGCCCTTAATCCTTTGAGAAAAATTGAAAACAAAGACGCTGTTCTTGACATGATTCCTAGTAAGTTGATAAAAATGCCGGCTGCTCGCATTGTTGCACCCTCGCTTACCGCTGTATTCACAAGGTTCATCCTCAAGGGGATTTAGTACCCAACGCAATGGAAAATGGTCAGGTTGACCCCAGTCTTTAAAAAGGGTATAAAATCGGACCTCCACAATAATCGTCCCATCTCCGTAATGCCAGTAGTCTCGAAAGTTTTTGAAGACAAATGTCTACGGCCAACTGAAGCTACATCCAAATGATAATAAACCGTTATCAACTTGCCAGTCAGGGTTTCGCTCCTTACATAGTACCCTGACGGCTTTGCTTGAGGCGAAAAATAGCTGGTCTGTTAACATTGACAACAGTCTCCCGAACGAGTTTAGTTTCATTGAACTCAATAAGAAATTCAACACAATTGCTTATCAAGCCTTCATATTTTTCAGGTTCATTTCATTTTTCTCTAACTAAAACTGCGTTTTGAGGACAAGCTTCCATTTTTAGGAAAACGATATTGTTGTTGGATGTAACATCCGTTTGAAAACTTGGTAAACTTCAAAAAAGGAAGTAATAGACGTCGTTTATATCCCTGACTATATGGAGGCCATATTTTTCTTTGGAGTGCTCAACAATGTTCTTGCCCATATATGGAAAAATACGCTGCAAATTCCCGGACAACAACTACAACAACAACAACAACAAAGGCGCGCAATATAAATCGGGTGGGTCAATCAGTTCAATCAAGTTATTATAGTCATTGCGAAGGAAGGGCTCGGCTGCCCCGAGTAATCCCAGCCATAGGCTAATGTATGAAACGCATGACAGTTAACCCATTGACTCCCAGGGGTTCCCCACTGACGAGTAAAATCGTCTGGCGTTAGACAGAGTAAAATACTAAGTCTGACCGGTTTAGGCCGGTTTGGACGTCAAAGGGTTATTAGATTAGAAGGGACATAGTATTTCAGTGAGTGATCAATGGGGACACAGGGTTTCAGTGAGTGAATAATTATCCCTTTGACTGCCAGGGGTTCCCCATTGACGAGTAAAATCGTCTGGCGTTAGACAGAGTAAAATACTAAATCTGGCTGGTTTAGGCTGGTTTAGGCTGGTTTTAGGCTGGTTTGGCCGTTCAAACGGTTCCAACATTGCACCAAAAAACAACCAACACTTTTGCAAAATTTGATTGCGAGGAACTAAGAACTAGAAACCAGTCTCGTTCGTCCAGCTAAACTACGTCATATTGACTTTTGCGGCCTGATGTGAGCATGCGTGTGCTCTACAATTGTTGAGGATAGTGTTCAAAGGGCTTAAACATCATTCAACGTTCTTGAGAACGAAGGAAAAGTTGAATCGATGTTGAATGGAAGTTTAAACCGATTTAAACTTGATTCAACACGCTTTCAACAAGCTTTCAACATTTTTACGCATTCAACAATGTTGGACGACCTGTTTAAAGGCACCGAACATTCATTCAACGAAGTGTTGAATGCATGTTGAAGAAAATGTCGAAACCGTTTAAAAGGGCCTTAATAGTTATAGATTTTCTAGTCAATCAAACTAGGCGGAAAACATCAGCCAGAGCAAATGTAAAAGACAAAAACCTTGAACATGCGACAATGAAATATTCACAAGGGTACCTTTTTCTCTTTCTCCCTTCAGCGACAGCCGTCTTTGATGCTTCAGCAAAAGCATTTGTTTGCTTTCACACTGGGAAGCGTTTAATTTAGAATAAGCCGACGAAACTTTCAGTCGTTGCTCAGTGGCTTTTTCACATCAACAATTACCGCTGTTGGGGTGTACGCTTTCGATGGGGATGAAACTAGACGCGTGTCTAGACGTGAGAACTCGTATACAAAATAAAATTTAAAGAAAAGTTGGCCGGCGAAAATAAATCGTGGATGGATTCCTCAAACGTGAAAACCTGGCTGCTATCTGCTATATTGTCTGTTCGGGTCTGTCATTTTACCGAGGAGGACTTCAAGCCTCAAGCGGGATCTTCAGGTATATGAATATTTGTCTTGGTGACATTCGCTTCAAGCGGAAATCTCAATCAACTAGTTCAAAATATCATTATATTGGAGCGAGAAAACTGACGTTTCTTTTACGACTTTGCCATCATGTATTAAGTGAATTTTTTCCTGGTAAAAGTCTCTAACTCAGTGCAGTAGGATGCAGTGGTTTCAGTCTGTTCTAAAAACCACCGGGCGTGGGAGGGGGAGGGGGGGGGGGGGGTTGTAAAAGGTGCGCAAAGGTGTAAAGGTTGTAAAAGGGTTGTAAAAGGTGCGCACCGAGGACCACAAGTTCATCAGAAACTCTGGTTGACTTTCACGTGTTACCCTCGTAAAATAAGGACCTTTACCTTAACACTACGATTGTTGCAGTTCGTTTAGGGACTGTATGAGTAGCTTTTTGATTGATAAACTACAAAAAATACAAAATATCTCAGCAAGAGTAATTACAAAATCACCCTTGGATACGACCTCCAATCTCCTTCTGAGGGTGCTTATTGTGGGAAAAGCTGTCTCTTCGTCGCTAAAAGAGAACCCTTTAATTATGTACAAAACAATGAATTAACTTGCCCCGGAATATCTACAATTAAGGCCTTTTCACTCAATGCTGTGCTGCCGATTATAATTGAGAAACCTTGAGGGGACTTTCTCTGCCCAAACCAAATACTAATTACCTTTGAGGGGCTTGTGTATGGGACTACTTTCCTCAAGACTAATGGCCGAGGCTCCGTCGGGCAGTTTGAACAAGTTATCAAGTAGGTATCTGACATATCGGATTCCCACACGGCAATCCTTTAAAACTGTTGTAATTAATTTTTTTCTTTTAAATTTTACCGATGATTCTCCGTCTCTGAATGAAGTTTTACATTACAAAGATGTTTGCAAAGTTGTCACTGCAAACTGATCAAACAAATAAATTTCAGCATTTTATGGCGTTTATACAATTAATTTTGAGATAAAAACGAAGGGAGACTGGATCCTCACCGAGTGATCGAAGACTGAACTGCTACTATGCGCAGGTGACGAGATAAGTTCAAGGGCACCCAACGAGGAAATTGAGCGAAAAGCCTTTGAGAGACATTTATATGCTCCTTGTAATGTCTAAAGACTAATCAGAGAGATGTTTTTATCACAGAAGAATTTGATCTGATCGGATATCTTAGCTCAAGTGTCCGAAAATTTTAGGGAGCGAAATCTTCATTTCAGAAATTGCTAGCTGAACGTTGCCTTCCAGGGAACCATTTGCGCACCCGCAACTGCTTTTAAGTGCCAAGATTTGCAAAAATGTCCTTTCCGAAAACGTAAGGGAATACTTTTCCCTGGTTGCCGAATCTTTTAGGTGATGTTTTAGTAAAGAAATCTATAGCTGTTTGGCAACGTACAACCGAAATTCTTAGGACAGTTTGACTCTCCCGAACACAGATTTCACCGAAGATTATCGTTGGGTGCCCCTGTAAGTTAAACTGTTTTTATTCTCTACCGAACTCTTTCCCAGAATAAGAAAGCTAAAAGGATTCCAGACGGAGCACATAATTTCCATAACGTCTTCCTAAAAGTGACAAGTTCTCATCCCCTACTACCTATTACCCCACAAACGCACC
>NC_090892.1:67738102-67743102 GCF_036669925.1 Montipora capricornis | reverse complement strand
GACTTTTCCTGTTGAGGAGAAAACGATTTGTGGACTGAGGTCTGGCCAGCGATGGATGGAGTTACCGGCCTTCCTATTATTTCAGTAACGGCCTTCCGGATGACTTCACTAAACGGCGTCAGAATGGCTCGAAACTCGGCAAAAGAGACAAGTTCGTCACACATTTGAGGTAGGAAAACTTTATTTCAAATGAGATAGTTATTTACACAATTTTTTTTACGATCGGTGATTTTCCCATACAATTCTCTATATACACAAACTGTCGCATACTCCACGTATTTTCAGCTTGGGGAGCCTGTGGCCGACAAACGGTCATTGTGTTCGTCTGGAATCTCGTGTGTTATTTAATACTAAATATTTGGCCATTTTCGTTTTTCCTGTCTTACTTCTGTGGATTGCATGTTGTTCCAGCAGCTCTATCAAAGTTGCGTTTGGAACAGAAATCCCCCGCCTTTTACACATTGTATTTTCTCACCGTTGCGTGCGCCTCAACGACTTGAAACGAAACCTTACAGCTTCTCATAACTAACTTCCGGTTAATTGGCGACTATCAACGAAGTCACGCAACGGTGTGAAAATACAATGTGTAAAAGGCGGGGGATTTCCGTTCCAAACGCAACTTTTATTGAGCTTCTGGAACAACCTGCAATCCACAGAAACCAGCATCAAACACTACAGTAAGACATGAAAAATGAATATGGCGAAATATTCAGTATTAAATAACACACGAGATTCCAGACGAACACAATGACCGTTTGTCGGCTAGCACATTTACGTACCTATTTGAGCCCGATGTGGTGGTCGAGGTCGAGCTTGAGGTGGAGCTTGAACTGGTTGAAGTGACTCCCTGACTTGGAAGACGTGATAGAGCCTCATCGACCGCCCTTTGAACTGCCTGGGATTGCCTGGGATATGGCAGAAGCAATTGACCTTGAAAGTTTGTGTTCTCCCGCGCAATAGATGATCGTGTGACTTGTCACATGTACTCGCTCGCACCGATTAGGTATTAAGTTAAATCATACTTATTAAGTTAAACCATGATTTCTCTGATATCAAATCTAAAAGTTAGATTTAAATCATGAAGTCGTGATTTCAAATCATAGACGCATGATATGAAACCAGGATTTATTATATCAAATCATAAACACATGATTTGAAATCAGGATTTCTTACATCAAATAATAAACGACTGATTTGAAATCAGGATGTATTATATCAAATAATAAAGTATGATATCATATCAAAAAAACTTATTTATTAAATGATGAAAAAATTGAGAATATTCAAGGTAAAAATTTATTTACAATCGGCGCCCCATACACGACAACATTGGAATCTGTTTATAAAGGAGATAACGACTGAAAATCACAGCTTCATTTGATATAATTCAGGCAGCTGAGGCAGCTCCTATCGTTCTAACGACCTCCACCAATTACATGCAAAAGTGCCATCTCAACCCTGAGGCAAAAGTATCGATTTGGCTTATTTTTGTACTAAATCCCATATCATATTCAGTAAGGCTTGCAATTTTCGGAAAACTATTTTCATCATAAACTTGTCCCGGCTCGTCATATGTATTGATAGCCAAAAATCGTTTCAAGATGTTTCTTTCTACCAGCAATTTAATCCAATCGTTTGTTTCCGTAAGCGAAATACACGCAGCCAAGTATTTGCAAAAAGAATCGACTCCCATTGATACCCTGCTGTTACAGGCTATCGGTTCAGCGAAGCGGTGTCTAACGCCTGTTGTTCAAGGTGCAACATTTCCTTGACCGATTTTACGTTTCGGACAAAAATAAAACACGAGCCTTTGAACTACAGAGCATCGAAAGGGCGGTTTCGATGCGAACGCTAATCCAGTGTAGCAAATGGAGAAATATATATATTGCTCACGTGACTGCAAGGCAAGCCTAAACACTTCAGTTCCCACAACTTCCTCCCTTTAGACCTTGTAGCTCAGTCGGTAGAGCAGCGGTGATCTAACCCGAAGGTCGTGGGTTCAATTCCCACCCTGGTCATAGTTTTTCTCTGTCCTTGTGTGGGCCCATTTCCATAAGTAGGGCTAACGCTCACATGGTTCATATGGGGTACAAAACTAGCACTTCACATTACACTCTAATCAGTTAAGTCTTGAAATGATATCTTAGCTTCCTAAAAAAGACATAAAAAACCCCAAACGGCTTGGTAACAATAGTGGTGATGGGCTTACCTGCAAGTCTGTAGCTCGTGAATAAGAGGTGGAAATAAACAGGAATATTCAGACGACTAAAAATTCCGTGACTGTCTTTGAAGAGCCTTCGCCTTGAATAAATAGGCCAAAACGTTCTGTGATTGGAGGTGGCCGAGTAGGGGGGAGATGTTACAAACATATGGGTGATGCCCGGGGCGGTACTTGTTGTTGCGTTTCGCCGGGGAAAATAAACACCCCGGTTGTTTACCATTTACAAGCAGAAACCGGCTGATAGTAGGTTTGTTCAAATGGTAAGCAAAAACTCCCGAATGGGAAATTTAGTTGGGATCGGCGAGTTCCATTTACCAAATTTGTTCAAATTTACCGAGAGAGTCTGGAGGGAGGCAAAATCATGGAGGAATGCAAACGGTAAACACGTTCTTCCGTTTGGAAATTCCGTTTGGGAATTGTGGACGACCTTTCAAGAAATCCCGTTTTCTCCGGAAATTTTCGGTTTGGGAAGACCAAAATAGGCTTTGTTGAACCAAGAATTTCGTCAGGCACGCGCTGACTTCTTCAGGGAGTTAATTGAAATTAACGGTTACCCTCATCCTTGAAATCAAATACTTGGAGAAACAAGGTTGAGAAAATGGAATGTTAATACTCACGTTATAAAGCAACGGCAGTATCCCCTTTTCAGGTTGTCAAGTGACGGCTACGGAAGACATGCGCAGATATGCGCACCAGATAATTTGGGTTTTCCCAGGTAAAGTCCGTAATGCTTTTAGACAGCCTTACAAAAAGAGGCAAACAATTAGCTAAATATAGGGAAGTATGTAGGGCTGCAATGAATTCTTCGTACGGCATTCGTACAGCAGTAATACTATCCATGAAATTTACCAATTCTTTAAAGTGCACTAGCTTTCGCATATATACCTTACTGAAGGTTCTAAATGCGAGTAGCACATGATTGATTATCTATTGCCAGTTGCAACGCGGCCAACAATTTTAGTTCACTCTCTCTATCAAGTGTGACTGAGAGTTCCCATACAGACCAGGACTTGAATCTTGGCACTGTTTCCAATTTCTGCTGTATCAGTGATGACAAGAGCCATGTTCTTCAAAACCCATTTTGTTTCCTTTTTCTGGGGTACGTCCCGTTAAACTCTACCTTTAAATTTTTTATTTTTAAAAATGGCAAGTTTCAACGCCAAATAGCACAACCAACACTTAATAAAATATTGGGCAAAAAAGTAAATTAATCAAGCAGTCCACAATCCGCAGTCCGCAGTCTACAGTGTTTTTTATACTGACCGCTACTATAACTACTCTCTGGCAATTAGTTCTTTCTCCCCCGGAACTTGAACCATTAAAATCTCATGATGTGTGGCATGATGTTGCGATAATGTAGAGAGCGTCATTGTTAGATGTTTCCGGCGCGATATGCAACCAATATGTAGAGATACAGATAACAATGCCGCAATCTGCAATTGCTTTTGGACGAACAAAGGACCTAATGACAGATCTTTTGTTTTCGTCCACCAACAAGGCGGCGATGACAAAACGTGAAAACTACCAAATCAAAAGTTAAAATTATTTCATTCAGTGCGTTGCGATCCACCCAGTGAAATTAATACAATTCCGCGAAACAGCCACGGTTGCATGAAGAATGTACCGCTGCTAAAAATTTGTTTTCACCGCCAGAAGCGAGGTGAACTGAATCTGAAATGCTGAAATGGCTGATCTTTTATGGGGCGCCAAATGTAAAAATATTATTTAAGTACTTTTCCCCTCTATTTTGTGTTATTTATAAATAACACATTGAAGTAAATCGCAAGGTTACGAACTCTGCGATTCATAAATCACAAGGTTACGAACTCAGGTCACGAACTTTGCGATTATACATCGCAAGGTTACTTATGGTAACCTTTATAAATAAATCGCAAAGGTACTTCAATATTTTATTTATAAATAACACAAAATATAGGGGAAAAGTACTTAAATAATATTTTTACATTTGGCGCCCCATAGTCTTTCATATACTGGATCCGAAATAATTAATGTGCACAAAACAAAAACACAAAGCGAACATTAACAGCTTTGCCCAACTAATGTTAGCTCACATGGTTCATATGGGGTAGAAACCTAGCTCTTCGCATTACACTCTAATCAGTTAAGCCTGTTGAAATATAAGTGCTACACGGCCAACGTTTGCAAAAACGTATCCCTTCCTTGTACCCTTCCGTGACTTTCACATCTTCAGTTCCCACGGCCTGCGGTGATTTACAGTGACTCGAAGGTCGTGGGTTCAATTCCCACCCTGGTCATAGTTTTTCTCTGTCCTTGTGTGGACCCATTCCATTAGTAGGGCTAACGCTCACATGGTTCATATGGGGTACAAAACTAGCACTTCACATTACCTTCTAATCAGTTAAGTCTGTTGAACATTAGCAAGTCTAATCGGAATAACAATGGTTTTTTTGTCCTTCGTGATCAATTTGTGCGGTATTTTGAAAGTCTGCCCAAAATCTGCACATTTGATGTTTGCTCTGTATGAATTGTAATATTATTATTCTTACTATTCTAAAACCGCAACGACACTGATATGCTGCAAGACGATTGAAGGTGCTTCATGGTGCAATCTGTTTGTTTGTCATTTTATCGTGAATGTACAACACCAAAAAACGATTATATGTTTTCAAAAACCAGATTACCCCGACAATTGAAACGAAGCAAAGGAATGTTAGCGGGAGGCTAAATACGTGACCCTCCCAGGGCACGATTCACATTTAAAATTAAGGAAACTTCTCAAAACCTCAGTAGAACATTC
>NC_090892.1:67718102-67733102 GCF_036669925.1 Montipora capricornis | reverse complement strand
AAGTGACGAAGTTTTATCGGGATCCCAGTTCTTTCTTTTCGCCAAGACAAAATCTACGGCCATTTTTTCCTTCTTTTTTGGCTATTGCGTTTTCCGAGTCGAAAAAAGTATTCCCATGTATACTTTTTCTTTTTTCAGGATCAGCTGTGTTGTTACATCGAGCAGTAACGAATCTTTCAGTTATTTTTTCACATCAACTTTTAAATCCTCATGTTCTCTAATTACGTGTTCCTGAATCTATGTCATAAGTTGAGAGAAGACTTGAGCGAGTGGTGTGTCAAAATGGCGGGCAATTTAAATGCCATTAGAAAATCGTAGAAAATTCGCCTCTCGTTCGAATCGAAAAATTATTTCTCAAAAGTTAATTTTTCGATATGGACTTTCAAATAGGAAAATAACAATTTTCACGTTATGGGCACTTTAATCTTAGCCCGTGTTGCAAGCCTTTATGCAGGGTGTCATGCAAAGAAAGATCGAGGAGCAAGATTTTCGATGTTTTTGAAGCGCGAAAATTGGGGAGACAGTAAAACATCGAAAATTTAGTATCTTGGACAAAAGAAATGGTAAATTAAGGCCACCCCTTCTCCCAAATCAAGGACTCATCCTAGTCTTCTTCCCAACCGTCTTTCGGGATGTCACGCAACGCATTGCGTGTCATTCCGAAAGACGGTTGCGAAGGAGATTAGGATGATTTTGAGGGGAATTTCATTCTTTTTTTTTGTCCAAGATTGTAGCTCCACAATCTTTCTTGCATGAAACATTTTGATGCTGACTCCGGAACGTAACTGAATACTTATGGGGCGTCAAATGTAAAAATATCATTTAGGTACTTTTCCCCTATATTTTGTGTTATTTATCAAATGTCACAAAAGTTGTCTTGTAATTGTAAGGAATTAAATCTTTTACTGGGAATAGTGTATTGAAACATAGAACGTTTCGGCCATAAACCAAGGCCTTCATCAGCTAATGCTGGAGGTCACGTAACAGGCGACTAGGAAAGCGCCTCAGCATCCGGTCCCATGTGTTGGACAAACTGAAACGGTGGATTCTATGTTTCAATACACTATTTCCAGTAAAAGATTCCTTGACATTTTACACACTGGATAGACGCTCTAACCAACTGAGCTATGAAGCTACCGACGTTGGGAGATGGTCATTTGTGGGTTCTAATGTTCCCGTGAGGAATGAATCAACGATGAAATGATATATGATATATAAGTGAAGTTATGTTCCTTCAGTTATGAACGCAATTTTTGCAATTGCGTAAAGGAGTCTTAAAAATTCAGGACTTCTACGGGGTTTGAACCCCATTTCATATATCATTTCATCGTTGATTCGTTCCTCAAGGGAACATTAGAACCCACAAATGACCAGCTCCCAACGTGAGTGGCCTCATAGCTCAGTTGGTTGGAGCGTCGCACCGGTATCGCGAGGTCACGGGTTCAAACTCATGCAATCATCGCAGCCTACACAGAATTGGTTAGTGCCAAAGACGACCGGTGTAATTTTCCTTGTCAAAATGAGCTAGTCAAGTCTTGAATGGATCAGCGCACTGTGATATGATATGCAGTGACACGACAAACGGTCCAGCTTACTCTACATTACTTCAGTGACGTGACGAACGGTTCAGAGTAGTGTGAAATGGCTTATTTTATCTGAAAATGGTTAATCGTGAAGTGCGATGGTCTAGCTTACCGTAGCGTGAAACGGTCTAGCGTTACCCCAAATGGCTTAGCGTGACGACAAATGGTTTAGTAGAAAGCAAAATGGTTTAGTGTTACAGCAAATGGTTTGCGCCAGAACCGTTACAATTCCAAACCGGAATTGTCAAGTCAACATTGAAATGGAATGGTCAATGTGGGGTCTTGCGTCACAACCCATACGTCATTCAGATAAATTTTGGCGCGAATTTGCGCCGAACGAGGTTTGTACCGCGAAGTGCACAAGTTAGGAAGATAAAACATTCTACAAAAGACAGTTTATTCTTAACGGCTTACAAGGCTTGTGTTTTTGATGGTGACGGCCGCCCAAACATACCAATCACGTACGCCGAAAGTTTTCTGGAAGAATCAGAGAACCAATATCCAAACTTTGGATATGTTTTAGGTGTTGTTTCTGCAAATTAGACTACTACTTAATTTTCTGGAGAATGAACACTATGCAGCGAAACTGTAATGAAGATAATTCTTGCCTATGCTGGCGTGTTTTGTTTCGCACCAAGAAAATAAAAAGTAAAAACAAAAAATTACTCATAGCCTATTCTTGATGAACCCAGTAACTACACACGTATGTCACGTGATTTCATCTCATCAGGTACTTATTCAGACTCGGGAAAAGATGGAACAGCGGAACCTCCATTGGGTGGGGGGGGGGGGGGGGGTCAACAATGGCTATTTTTCTCCACTTAGAGAAGGTACGTTTTTAATTGGGGAGGTGGGTGGTCCGGGGCTTCGGAGGGGAGGGTCCTTAGCAATGTTTTTACAAATTGGGGAGGGTCACCTCAGCCTGGGGGTGGTAATTTTTTTTTTTTTTTTGGCAAGGAAAAAAATACTCCATGTCGCTTCTATTTTGTAAATACAAGCAAAGCTACCGGTCGAAATTAATCTTAATTATTTTACAGGTGTCGAAAAATTTACTTATCAAAAAACTATCTTCTCCCAACTAACATAATTTTCTCTCTCCGCTTTTGTTTCCGCGCGGGGGTCTGGTATAAAATCAGTCTCCGGTGAGGATTCGTCATATAAGCTACTCGAACTTGAACCGACAACTCGATCTACTACATCACTATATTCGCCCTTTGGGTTCGGGAACCACCCTAGTCCCTAGGTCTTTATCTTTCCACTTCTCTGGACCTGTGCTTTCACTTGTTCCCGCAGCCGATGTGCCATCAACTGAGTCAGAGGAGTAGCGGGCATCTTTTTTAGAATGGCGAGTCGGCACACAGCCGCAATAGCCACAAGTTGCTCCATCAGACTTCATGAAATCTTCGCATTCACCACAAGCACATTTTCCTCTTTCTATTCCTCGTACATCCTTGCCCGCTTTCAAGTTTTCACCGTACAATCACACGCCACGCGCAGATGAACATGGTTATATGAGTAACACTTCCAGTTTGTCATTTCCACTTCCGGTTATTTTTGTCTTGGATAGGTTGAGGGGGGTGGGGGAGGGTCAGGTGTTTTTGTTTGGGTATTTTTGAAGGGTCATGCATTAATCCATTCCAGGAAGTGGGAGGGCTACGACTTTTTTCGCAAAAAAATACCCCGGCCCACCCCCACCAATAAAAAACGTACCTTCCCTTATCTCGGCTCCCTCGCCTTACACACTGCCTCTGGATCTTCCACTATGGATTTTCCCTCTTAAAGGTCTTTATACAAACAAGTTTGATTTGGCCAAATTTCTACGTGAAGCTAGATGAATGAGATTCCCAGATTTCAGCAATACGTTTCCTCGTTCTTTCAGGTGTGAGCATCATCAGTGCCCAGTCCGTCATCCTGATTACTGTCCCGGAAGGAACCAACATTGGAGGCATGATAAATGAAGATAACTGGTGTCATCTGTCAGCATTGGATCCGACCTACCCTTGGGACGTCCCGCTGTACAAATCAGAGCAGTTTGATGTAGGGTCCGTTGAGTTTGATCCCTACGTAGTGACCGAATCTGAGCAGTCAAGCCATGGAGGTGTCTTGAAAAAGTATAACATAAAGGTGAACGTTTGGTTCAGTCCAGAAAAGACGAACTGTGGAATCCACGATCATCACACCGATCCAGAGATGTTGGAGGTCCACACTCAGATCTATGGAACTGGAAGGATGCAGAAGTTCCGTGAAAAAGATTTTAAGGCCTTGTACGAAGATGTAAAAATGGCTCCTGGCTTCACTCATGATCCGTTTGCTGGCGTCAAAGAAAGTGGCGACATTTTCTATGGATGGCACCAGTATTACATTGATACTGATTGCATCTGGATGGCAATCGAATATCACCCCGCTTAGTAAAGTTGTAAAGCACTTTTAACCCGGCTTTTAATTTGGGGATCTATATGACCTTTTATAACATCATGGGAGCCTAAGGAACTATTTTGCTTTGATAAGTGGAAAAGATTTACCACCACTTAATAAGCCGGTTATCTTTATGACTGAGAAGTTAGTTGTGAACGGCAATATATAGATTTAGCCAAGCCTAAAAGCGGAGCGTCCGGGTTATTTATTCTTACAATAAGTTAACCTGGCTTGATTCTGCAAAACAACTCTTTCTCACCGCAATGACTGCTTTTAAGTGCTTAGCTGGAAACTTGAGCAAAATGAATCAAATGATCAAAGCCATTCTGAGCTTACTTTTACTTTTTTGGCAGAACTGCACCAACCGCTCCTTTCTGAGCTTGATAACTACTTCTAAATGTATAGATGGAAACTTGTTCAAAACGCACCAAAATGATCAAAACGGCACTAAAAAGCCATTCTAAGATAATTTTAACCTTTTCTCCAGAACTCAAAAATCAGCCCTTGTCTGAGCTCGGTAACCTCTTTTTAGTGTATAGCTGGAAACTTGCTCAAAAAGTTACCCGAGAGACTCTGGGACAGGAGGGAGGGGTCAACTTAGGACTGGGCTTTAGAGAATTGTCCGGAACCGCGAAATCCGATGATCGTGGCTTGAGTAAAGGTACGATTTCTTTGATATATGTCATTACTACTTGTAGATTAGAAAAAATTTACACCAGAGTTGCCCTTGCATTTTGATGCAAATTATTGAAACAAGACAAATGAAATTGATGTAAATAATTACTATAATATATAGATTTAGTTAAGCCTAAACGGGGAGCTCCCGGGTTAAATTTGGAGGAACTGATACATTTCCCTTTCTATTTTGATTGGTGACTGGGATTTTCATGACTCGCTTCAATTTATGAATACGTCTTTTGAAAAGCTTGTCTCGAATCTGGCTAAGATGGAAGATGGCAATAGTCCATTTTACAGTTGTGTGCTTAGTTACCTGGCCTATGAATGAAAAGGAAGCTGGAGTTGACCTTTTTTTGATAGAAATCTCACTGCTCCTCTTATGTAAATTCTTACTAATTAGCATGAAACAACATCATTAATTAAGGAGGGCTGTCTGTATCATAACATGGTCGACACCAGCCTCACTTTCATTTAAAGGCCAGGTAAGTAAGCACACAACTGTAAAGAGGTCTATTACATGTTATTATAGTCTGCGTAGCAAGCGCTCCCACCTCTTTCTAATTCCCCTTCCTCCCCTTTTAGCGCTTGCTACGGCAGGCTAATGTTCTTACAACGAGGAAAGCAGAGTGCCTCTTGAGAAAAGGAGACTACTCAGTAATAATTTCAACATACAATTTGTTTCCAAATAAGCCGGGACCCTATCTAATCTAATGTTGGTCCTGTTGGTTCCCCAAAAATATACCAATTTTTGTGGCTTCCGCTTTCCATATATGGAAGCGAAGCCATGTGGTCATACGAATGAGCACTGCCGATTTTGATCCGATTGCTACGAATTTCATTCGGAATTAGCACCTAGTCACACGATCGCTACTAAAAGCTCCGACGTTTACCATTGCTCACAATGTCCCAAGCTAAGACAGCTAAGTAAGCTACGTCGTTGCAGAAGGGAAGTTCTTTTTTTACAATGGTTTAGGGACAGTTTATTGTTTATAAGGATGACCGGGTCGCAGAAAAAATAATAGCCTTCCTCTATCTATTTTGCTAAAACCCTCCCAAAAAGCACGATTTTTTTCGCCAGCTCGTTCAGTATTTTTGGTCAATTTTCCCATTCCCGTTCAATTTGAAGTTACGGCATTAAACTTGTGAAAATCATGGAACTTAATGTTTATTTACAATTGACGCAAGTGTTAACACTACACAGGTGAAAAAGGTGAAAGATGAAAATCTCAGATGAAAGTCCTTAGCTGTGGTCACACTAGTCCTTTTACCCATGCGTAAATAGCGTTTGCCTACGGACGAGGACATTTTTGTGTGTAATCGCTTTCCCTAGACCGGAACTTCCCCAGGACGGTTTTTCTGCTCCCTGAGGTGGCTTAGCCAGCCATAAAGCCGAACTAATTTGCAAGGTCAGTGAACTCTTATCTAATTACTCAGGATACCTAAAGGTATACTGAGTTTTAAAATGGGATTGATAACCGGAAGTGCTGAAAAATGCACAATAGAATTGCTCGGTGCGGCAAAATGGGCAATAGAATTACGAGGCGGTAATTTCATTCGCTTGATCCCTTGGATCGATACATTTCACCTCCCTGTATTACGAAACTTCTTTTTCCAACAACAACAAAATAACAGTCGTGGTGTCGAGTGTCGTTGGAAGGGATTTCTGCGCGAGCGAGGCCTTAAACAGCCTCAGTTCTTACAGAGTTCCATGAAAATCCATTTATAACATGCGGTCGGGCAACGAAAGTGATGGAAGCTGTGTTGATGATGATGTGATGATGATTATGATGATGTCTTTAATAGGCCATAAGATAAAAAATACATTTCTTATGTTACATAAACGAGAACTGAGTAATGAATTTACAGTAATATACTGTAGCTACAATTGAATTATGTAATTATAACAGGTTGTGTTCAAAAATGAGTCTATTTACAAATGTGTTCTTGAAACGTTCGGTGTTAATCTTTGGGCGGAGGCAAACCATGGGACGTAAATTATATTGCTGGGGTTTATAGGCTTCGGCAGAATTTCATTTAACGGATAATAGCTTAGAGCCCTAGCTTTACTAAATAATTGTCCTGCGTATGCATGATATCCTTGATATTCAATGAAACTGAAATGCAACGCCGCTTGTAACATGTTTAAAAAGTTCTATACTGTGTTTAGATCGCGTTCACACGCACCATACACTGAAAGGCCATATGTTAAATTAGATAATACAATTGTCTTAAAAAGGAGGTCTATTTCATTCTGGTCATATTGTTCCTTTCTCAAAGTTCTTAATATATGGAGGCCCTTGTTAGCCTTAGCTAGTTTGACCTTAACATGAGAACTAAACTTACAATCACTATGAAGTGTGACTCCAAGTAAGCACAATTCATTATGTTGTGGAATGCAATTGACTGGAATGTAAGTGTCGTTGTTCGATTGTTCGATTTCTTTCTAATTACGAGCTCTTTGCATTTACTAGGATTACATTTAGGGAAACCCCCTCGGCAGGTAGGGTTGTTGACGGCACAAATGTAATAACAAGTCACAAATGAAATAAAGGGCACAAGTGCAATAACAATTGGTCACAAATGTAATAAAGGTCACAATTGTAATAACAATTGGTCACAAATGTAATAATATCATTAGTCGTATCTATAACAAAATTCTCGATCGGCAATTTTTAGCATTTGAAAAACTCAGGTGCAAATTAATTCTAAATTGAGCGCGAAACCGTGTGATTACCAACACGAATTGCACTCCACTCGGTCCTCTTACTATTACTAATCATAAAAATTACAAGTTCTTCGATCGTGATTGGTTTAAAAAACTCCCATTTTCCACTGATGCACTAGCCAAGTTGTTATCGGATGGTTTGTTATTGAATAATTTGTTATTGAACAGTTTTTTATCGGGCAGTTTTTGGCATCTAATTGTCGGTAGGAAGTGTAGTGGTCTTAGAATGTTTACATCTCTTTTGTAGGTATTTTGATAAAATTTTATTTTCTTCTTTCAAAACTTGGCTATTCCTCTTTTCTAAGAAATTGTCATTTTTATGATTAATTAGTAATAGGACTTCGTGTCGTTCAATTCGGTCTGTAATCATACTCGTGATAAGCAAATTGAACTCCCGTTGTGCGTCCGATTTTGTTATCACTCTTATAATAACAGACCGAATTGGACTCCACACAGTCCTATTACTTATTGGGTTCACACTAGGCACTAAGTCTGTCTTAGCCTAAGTCAAGCCAAGTCACCCTAAGTCCGCTTAAGCGTTCAGACATATCTAGAAGACAAATTCTTTCCGGTTGCAAAGCTGTCATCACGAACAATAAAAATAAGAGATAAGGTAACTTACATCATAAAAAGTGGTGAGGTAGTCACGATCCATTTTAGCGGAGAAGTTGAGATAAAAATGAGACCGAGAAGCCGTAAAATCGCTGTAATTGCGACTGTTGTCTGTTTATTAAATTTACAAAGGTTGATCAGCCAAATAACCTTACAAGACCTTATGTTCCTTCGTGGAAGAATGATGGAAGATTTTGTCCAAGAGAGTGAAAGCCTGCTTTTTCTGACCGCCCTACTTTGGAGCATTCACCGAAGACGAGGTAATTTTCGGCACATAAGAAGAAGAGCGTGGTGGCCAAGACCGTAGAACTAGTTTGATGTAATGCTAGCATCACCTCGGCTGAATGTTCTTTGGAAACCAAACTTTCGAATGGAACGTGAAACGTTTGACGTGCTTTGCCGAATTCTATCTGATAAAACCCACGATTTTGAATTTTTTTTGCTATCAGGTTTCTTAATTATAAGTCAGCCTTAAGTCATGTTTGAAACAGACTTAACAACTGCTTAGGTCGTTTGAGTTTGCCGACACTAAGACAGAAATCACGCTTCTGTGACTTAGCGGTTCACACCTGTCATTTTGACTAAGTCGACTTAAGAGATTACTAAGTCAGACTTAGTGGTCTAATGTGAACCCAACAAGTTTATTACTGAATTGTTCAGTAAGCGTCAATGAAAACACAACTCACTTGAATGAAACTTTTTTTAATTAATAAAATTACGATGTCTAAGTTAAAAGCTTGGCTTTTCGGTTGTTTACAAAGACAATGACTTCACTGTACTGATTTTCTCTCTGACGTCTTGCCTTTGGTTCCCTTTTTGGGTTGCTTTTCCTTTACGGCTAAACTTCTCCATAGATGTAAATCGTCATTTTCTCGCAAACGAGTATGTTGACCTATCATTTTCTCTGTTGTTTTGAATTAGGTAAAAATTTCTCTGTGTAAAATGAATATGGACCAATTCTCAGTGTACAAAAAAAAACAATTCATCGTCGGAAATTTGGATTTAGCAAACAATCGTGACTACAAATAATAATCATGGTGCTATTATAAGGATTTACGTTCCTGTAATATAAATAATCCATATGCAAAGTTCCTCAAACTCTCAGTGCAGGTTCTGTTTCAGTCGAATGATCTCAATTTCCACGTCTGCAGCCCCTGAACCGATGGGCTGAAATTTGGCCAGCTTATTGTTGGACATTTTCTCTCAAAACCGTGCCTGCAATTTCTTTTTTTTTTTTTCTTTTTTCTAATTACCTTCATGATTTTCCACAGGAAGTGCAGATGATTTGTTAATCTAATGACTCTCCTTGTATGCACTTCAAAAAAACATCAAGACATTATCGATGTATGTGTTTGCTTCTCAAGAACAAAAACATTTAAAAAGACGCTAGCACTACAAGAAATACCAACTCTCTTTCAAAAAGTGATGAAAGATGTACTTTTGTGACAACACGTTATCTGAAGGCTGTTCAGAAAAGTGCGGTGAGTTACAAAAAAAAAGTAGAAAAATAAAGATATATAAAAAGAAAAATTAGAAATAAAATAAAATTTAAAAGTGAATTGAAAGAATAATTAAATACATAAATAAACTAACACTAGAAATTTAAGAAATAACAATGGCAAACGTTCACGCTGCCTGAGATGGACCGTTGATATCTGTAGTGTCTAATCAGCGCGGGTCACTCGGGATAAATTAAACAGGCGCAAAGGTTTGGTTTCACTGACTGGTAGCTGGTCTATGATCCTTTTCTCAGAAGATTTATTCCTCTTGCAATGGAATGCGAAAGCTAAGACTCTTGCTTAGTCGAGCTTTTATGAATTAACTCTAGCCAAGTTCTAAGAGTAGAAAGTCGATTATTGTTTCAGTACTGTTTACCGGCGACCCACGCCATTTACCTGCGATCCGAGCTGTTTACCTGCCACCCGCACTGTTTACCCGCGACTAGCGACCCGCGCGGAATAGACAATAC
Source organism: Montipora capricornis (assembly GCF_036669925.1). Classification (NCBI taxonomy): domain Eukaryota; kingdom Metazoa; phylum Cnidaria; class Anthozoa; order Scleractinia; family Acroporidae; genus Montipora; species Montipora capricornis. The sequence continues at coordinate 67,723,120 of NC_090892.1, read as the reverse complement.
GGAGCTTAAGCACGCGCGTTTTTGAGACGCGGACGGCAACCGGAAGAGAACACTTCGCATGCCAAGACAGTGGTGTCTCCCAGATTTTTATACCAATCGTTTTTAACGGAGAAAATATACTTAGCTATGTAATTGTCGTTGTGTGAAGACTCGTTAAAAGGGAAAACAGGTCACTTCCGGTTGCCGTCCGCGTCTCGAAAACGCGCGTGCTTAAGCTCCCTAATCCCGTTGATATCGCGGTAGTTTTATTCAGTCAAAATGGTATGCTCAACTAACGTACCATTTTCATATTTAGCAGGTCATGTCTAGAAATAATGAAAAACAGTCCAGTTTTGATTATGCCTAGGGAATGTGACAAATCAGGACACTAACTTAAAATAACTTAATTGATCTTTTTTTAAATGGTTGTGTGCAGTTAATTGTTTTTTTTTTTTTAATTATTTTTTATAATTTGTTTTCTGAAAGCCAACTTGGCCTGTATATTTGTTTGCTTCTTTATTTGTCAATCTACATATTTTTTTATCTTACTATTTTTCAGTGCTAAAATATTTTTCAAGCTTTTCGTTTGAACTTCATGAATCAAAATGAAAGATTCTTAGCAGGAGGGGTCGACAAGCGCCACCTTGTCAAATGGTTCAAGGTTTACTTTTGAAAAGCAAAGCAACACATGGCTTTCACCCAAGGAAACCAAAGATGTATTAAGTTACTTTAAGTTCGAGTCGTGATTTGTCACATTGTCTAGACATGGTCAAAACTGGACTGTTCTTATTTTTTTCTTAAACGTGAAATGCAAACTATGAAAATCGTAGGATGACTGAAAAAGAATGACTGTTATGAACGGTTCACTGCAGGCGGTGTGAAATTTTATCATTGTTATTTCTTAAATTTCTATTTTCTTTCTTTTTGAAATATTTAATTATGCTTTCAATTCACTTTTACATTCTATTTTATGTCTATTTTTTTATTTTGTTTTAATTCTTTTCTTTTTTTTACGCTCCACACTCTATGTGAGAGGATGATTAGAGGGCATTTGCCATCCCATCCGCCTGCGAAATATAATGTTGGGAAAAAGGTATATGTGCGCTTGCCAAGGAACGGGGGTATTAAAAGTGCCGCAAAAAGGCGTTATGTTTTAGAGGCCAAAATACTAAAGCGGAACATTCATCGCCATGTATATAAAGTAGCCTACATCTCTCCTGTGACTGTCAAAAAGTCGGAGAAGTGGATGCCAGTTGATGAAATAACAAGCCTTACCCTCGGAGAAGAGAGGAGAAAACAAAGAGCTGCAAGGATAACAAAGAAAAGACAAGAAGCGCATCGACGTAGGTACTACATCCCAATGGAACAAGATGATTACCAAAAAGTAATTGAGGAACAGGGTTTCGATATTCAGTATAATCCGCCTGGAGATGGATCCTGTCAGTTTGCAGCTCTAGCGAACCAGTTATCTGCTTTGGGGATTTTCAGATCGGCTGAAACGATGCGTGAGGAAATAGTACGTTATTTGCAGACTACTACCGTTGATAACGAGGGTTTTCCGCTTTTGGAGTTTCTTCCGGAATTTAACTCTTGGGAGCAATATTTGGAATACATGGCCAGATATAACACTTTTGGAGATCAAATAACTCTATTTGCAGCAGCAAATCTATTTAATATCAACATTCAAGTCATATCTACGCTTGGACCTGGTGGGGAACACTTATTTGAACCCTCTTCAAGCGTCCCACTCGGTACTGTGTTTCTTGGTCATTTCGCTGCTAGCGAGCATTACGTGAGCCTTGTGCCTTGGTTTTGCGATAGTCAGAACGGTGGGCCTGAATGTGATGGCAAAAGTGTCCAGGGCTCAGGGTCTCATAGCGAGACTGACGGGGACACAAGAGAAATTGATGAAATTGAGAGCGACACAGCTGGTGTTGGTGGAAGTAGGGACATGGATGGATTACGCGCACGTAGAGTGGAAAGAAGCCGAGTTGGTGAAAGTGACACAGATGGAGTTGGTGGAAGTGGTGGGAACATAGATAGAGTTGGCGGCGGTAGTGAGAGCATAGATGGTGTTGGCAGAAGTGGTGAGGACACAGATGGAGTTGGTGGAAGTGTTGGGAATATAGATGGAGCTGGCAGAAATAATGAGGACACAGGCGGAGTTGGCGGAAGTAGAGGGGACAGAGAAAAGGAGTTACTCACAGCAGTTTTTGAACAACGATGTGCTGGAAACTATTATCAAAATTACCTTGCTGGCCTTCCCTTTTATGAGATCGTCTTTAAGAGCTGTTAATTCATTCTTCAGAGCAACAGTAAAGAAGATGCCTTGCCCTGAAGTATACATTCCTGAACTTGGCGAGAAAAGTGTCGTTATAAGCTTACGAAAACTGGTAATGCTGAAGGGGAATGTAGTAGTGCTGTTCAACGCCTTCGGGAAGTAATCAATTCCCCTAAATGGAATCATACATGGGTGAAATTAGTTCCACGAGAGTATGGTTGGTTTGAAATAGCTGGAATTTTTTGGAGGAATACCGGAAACACCAACATGTAAAACTGAAGACACCACTATAATTGCGTTATCCAATATTGCTGTTTTGTTTGCTGCTGTTAAGGCTGGTTCTCACTAACGCATTAGCATAAACATGAGTAGACAAAAGCACACGCAGTAAGATGTTCGTAATTAGCGCCTTTTGCTGGAAATTTCCCCAAGAAAAGTGCTAATTATCAACATTTTACTGCTTCTTCGTATGTCGGCTTATGGCTATGCTTCTGCGCTAGTGAAAACCAGCCTTTACTGTTATCATGTTGACTATTATTCGTCAAAAGTCTTTCAGAATGCCGAATAACCAACAATTAACCAGACATAAAATGCATCTTTTAAGGCAGACGTCAATGCTTCTTATCATGTAAACAAATAAGTTTATGAATATTCCACAGTAACTTCACTTTTGGGAAATGGCCTACTCCACTTTGAATAGGTCTTCCTTACTGATGTTTACTCCGCTAAATAGGAGGAAAAGTGCTCTTTGCGAGTACCAAAAGTTCAACTTGGCAAATTACTTATCCAATGTCCTTCCTGTATATTATTATTAAACGCATTCTCATTCTCATTACAAACTGTTTCGAATGATACTTTTAACGATAACACCAGCAGAACCCTCAAACATATACCTTCCTTGTTCTTTTAAAACGCCAACACGACTGTGGAGAGCGGAGCCACTCAAACATATCCACTTTTGAGGGTGTGAAACAAAGAAGATTTTTGGACGTCAGTATTCTTATCAAAGATCATATGAATCAAAGTTTCTGTTGCTTGTAGAGCAGCATGTAGGGTTTCAAATTACTCAAAGGCATATATTGTAAGGGGCATGAGCATGTGTCAGGTAAAGTTAGGGAGTGTTCGCATGATAACTGTACGATTTCCGCTCATTACCTCTTATCACTCTATATTCGTTTACATGATATAGTGTGAACACTATATTCATACCGGCATATGAATGAAACTAACATGGGAATATGAAAACATGAGTGAAACTCGTACGGGTATATGATACGTCAGGGGCCGTAGCAGGCCCGGAAAAACTGAGGGGGCACAAACATTTTAAGCAACTTGTATTTGGGTGTGGCACGGGCCCCATTTGAGTGTGACAAACTTCATCCGCTCCACCCTATCCCAGAGCCATCAATGCTGTTTCGTTAGTTAAGTTCTCTGGATTAAATCTTGTCGATGAAAAAGAATGAGAATAGAACCATCAAAAAAAAAAAAAAATTGTCGAGCGTTATTTATGAGATCGCCTTTTCAAAGCATGTTCATATATTTTTTTCCTGTAGGTTTCCTAATAATGACACTCCAGTAACTATCAATTTGACTGGATTCCTTTCTGCTTTGCGCGTTAACCTGCACTTGGTTCCGAAGCGGCCACAGAAACGGTCAAACACTGTAGAAATGAATATATGCGTCTTTCTTATGTTATCGTTTTTTTCCTTTTTTTCTGAACTGATTTAGATTGTACTGTTACTTGTTTTGTTCCAAAAGCAAGTCATTGATACGTATCAGAGTCTCTTTCCTTACAAACTGTTTTGATTAGAAAGAACTGGACTGAGACAAACTGAAACGGCTACAAAGGAGGCGACATCTATCCAAGCTCTTCGTTTATGCTTGAGTGCTGCCCAAATTCTCACGTCCCCCCTGACCTCCCTATGTACTCAATGTAGGTACATCTCGCTCTCTAGGGAAGGGTTTTTGAGCCGTTTTGGGCTAAGAACAGATAAAAATTTTAAGCATTGTGGTCTTGAAATTATTAAACTCATTTGCCTTTTTATCTTCTTTGGCTTTTAGTTCCTCGCCAGCTAACAGTGACTTCGGACAAAAAGACGTTTCAAGCCGATTTTTTTTTTCATTTGAGTTGTTGGCGTTCAGATATAAAAATTGCATTGGTTTGAAGCTTAGTTACGCCACAAGAGAGCTAAGAGTGGGACAATTACCATATGCTTGAAAACGTCTAATTTTGAAGATAAGGTTTTTTCAAAGGCCAATTGAAAAATGGGAGAAAGACAACAAGACGACGAAACACAACTAAATTTTAATGTTAACATTACTTTGTCTCAGATCTTGGGTAACTACATCGTCTGAATGAATTTACCCGCTATTTGTAAAGCTTTTCACAAAATAAAATGATCTTAAAGTCATTGGCATGCTTGAACAAGCTTTATGATTGATTGACTAAAGATAACTGTTTCGGTTTCGGTGTACGGAGCAATAGTTGAAATCGCTTTGAGTGCCATACAATTCCTTTTTATCCGCTTTCTCGTAACTACAATTTAGAAACGTACTATTTCTGCTCTTTCAAGCACTATCACCTCTCAGGTAAGCAGTATCACGCTAAATACTCTCGTTTCTTTAACCACCTAGTTAGTTTTCAAAGAGATTAAAAGCCCAAACTTTTTTGTTTCAACTTTAATTACACTAAACTATTAACAACATCATAGCAAATGCCTTGTGCTGTCTAGATCGGATTTCATAGGCTTTCTGTATT
>NC_090892.1:67710602-67713102 GCF_036669925.1 Montipora capricornis | reverse complement strand
AAATAATGCAGTGTGCCAGAGTTGAACATTTTAATTAATGCAGGACCACGTCATCACTAATCAACCAATCACAATCGCCATCAGATCAAGAGAAACAGAGGATGTTTAAAGTGGTACTATGAGCAAAAAATCAGTTAACTAAACGCCAAGTAAGCCAAGTTTTAAGGCTTGATTTGAAATAGACACCTGTTGCACTCAAATTAAACAGCGTTTGGATGAAAATCAAAGCTCAAAATTTTGCCATCCAGGATTTTGGCAAACACATTTTGAAAATTTGAAGAAAAAAAGGAAGTGATTTTTTTTAATCATAGTACCACTTTAACGATTTACTTTAATAATTCAAATCTTTATGCACTCTATTATGTTTGATTGCACCATTATTCCCACCTTGTATACTTAACGTTGGAACTTTTTTCTGTGGTAGAGACTTTTCATCAAGGAAATATTTATTTCTACCTTACTAAGAGATAAACTATAGATCATTTTCACTGTAACGCAACTGTCACGCAACAAAAAAAAATCTAAACCAGTCAATGGAAAAGGCCAAGAAAGTGAATTGTTATAAAAGACAAATACATAAACAACTTCTGAAAATTTCAAGCCGGAGTGGTGCACTATTTTTTAGTTATTGGCCGAAACGTTTCACGCAACTTTTAAGGGCTTTGTATGGAGATGCCATCTTTGTGTACCGAAAGTGTACACAAATATGGAAACCAACGAACACATTTGAAATTCTCTTTGCCATGAAAGCGCTTTCTTCCACCCATGAACTGGTAGACATACACATCAACACAATTTTCTAAGACTTGAAATGTTTCAAATGTTGAAAGTTATAAGGAAAGGTATTTTTTTCAACCAGACCGCAGCTGCCTTTGTATCACGCGTGGTAAAAATTTAAAAATTCAAAAAGCTGTATTTTCAAAACGAAAAACTACGGTACTAAAAGCTTGTAAAAATAATTAATTCTAGATTGTCTTCAAGGTAGTGAGGGTAAAAATTCCGAAAACCTCGCGATTTTGATTTTAGAATTTAATGACGTTACGTGAAAATTCAAAAACAGTATATATGTTGCCGGAAATCCGTTCTCAGGTTAAGTCCGTCTTCACGGCCTAGGTTAAATTGGTGATCCACATTTTACCTAGGTTGAATACGCACTCAGATGAATTGAAGACACTTTCCTTAGAGCTAAATTGAGCATAGAGAAAAATTAGGGTCAGGTTAGGATTAGTTTTGGTTATTATACATGGATATCAATTGACTTACCATACAAAAGTAAATGACGGTGAAAAGAACTGAGTTGGGTTGAGCATGTTCGTCGTTAGTAGTGTGGTGGTGAAGACACAGTGTCCGAGTTCGAGTACTGGTAAATACATAGAGCAGTTCTTTGTTTCCTTTCTATCTTATAATGTTGAGACTGAATGGATAAGTGTATGAATACAGAAACCAATAAGATGATACGGAACATTAATTAAGAGGATGTGTTGAGATGCGTAAGCCACAGCTTGAGGGGAGGTATAGTTGTTTTCAGTCCTTTTGAGGGGTTGAAAGCTGCTTTAAACTATAGGTAGAGTGCATATTCAACCTATAGGTAAAATGAGGATTACCAATTTAACCTTCAAGGCAAAAACGGATTCAACCTGAGACCGGATTTGACCGACAACATATACGTCTTTTTCATTCTCGAGCTAGATTACTAACAATCTATTGCATACCTGGTACAATACCTTTACCAACAAAAAAAGGCGCATTAATATTAAAAAGATGCCTTTTTGCCTCAAACAGAGAGGTACTTGATCCCAAATGATGAGAAGTTTCAGCGGGAGCACAGATACTCTCAAAAATAAAATGCCCGAAGTTTATCTGAGAGGGTGGGTGTCTTACCATGATTGCCATCGGTATTGATAACGATAATGGCTCCGACGATAAACAGGAAACTGTTACCTGTAAATCCACATCTACATGAAGGCCATCGATGGGAATCCTCCACTGCCGGTATTTGAGTGCCACTTCCATCAATTTCCATTTTTCGTTGTAATTAGGACCATAACCACCTTGATGGTATCCAAACACGTGTTTAGGCTTAAGTTGCGTGCGTCCGGTCAGCTGTGTGAATTCGCTGAGCACTTCCGCCACGTGATCCCCTGCAAAGAAATAGTAGTCAAGCTCACCGTGAAGTGCTCCAAAGTAGTACTGGTCTCCCTGTCGGAAGTTTATGAAGGTCTGCGAGGTGTTGTCGACCAGGATGCCGTTAGCGTACGAAGGCCCAGCGAAAGCTCCGTCGGGACTCGGGTTGAACTCAATAAGGAACGGCGAAGATTGATACAACGGAGAATTGGGATTCAGTGGTCCTTGAACTTCGCCCTCAGGCGTGAGATCAGGCGCAGTGTAACCAAAGTTGTCATAGTTAAAAAAGGTCATGGCAGCGCCAATTTTCTCGTTACCGCCAGCAAGCTGACCATAGAAGTGTTGCTTGGGGACACGGCGCTTATCAACCGTAGCA
>NC_090892.1:67700602-67703102 GCF_036669925.1 Montipora capricornis | reverse complement strand
GTTTGAACGCACCGAACATTTGGTTCAACAAAGTGTTGAATGCATGTTGAAGAAAATGTCGAAACCGTTTAAAAGGGCCTTAACAGTTATAGATTTTCTAGTCAATCAAACTAGGTGGCAAAAATCAGCCAGAGCAAATGTAAAAGACAAAAACCTTGAACATGCGACAAAGAAATATTCAGCGACAGCCGTCTTTGATGCTTCAGCAAACGCATTTGTTTGCTTTCACAAGGGGAAGCGTTTAATTTAGAATAAGCCGACGATACTTTCAGTTGTTGCTCAGTGGCTTTTTCACATCAACAATTACCGCTGTTGGGGTGTACGCTTTCGATGGGGATGAAACTAGACAGATGTCTAGACTTGAGAACTCGTATAAAAATTAAAATTTAAAGAAAAGTTGGCCGGCAAAAATAAATCGTGGATGGATTCCTCAAACGTGAAAACTGACTGCTATCTGCTATATTGTCTGTTCGGGTCTGTCATTTTACCGAGGAGGACTTCAAGCCTCAAGCGGGATCTTCAGGTATATGAATATTGGTCTTGGTGACATTCGCTTCATGCCGAAATCTCAGTCAACTAGTTATCAATTAGACCCGTAGCCCGCAAGGGCTACGGGTCAATAGCCCATGAGGCGAAGCCGAAAGCGAGAAAACTGACGGTTCTTTTACGACTTTGCCATCATGTATTAAGTCAATTTCTTCCTGGTATAAAAGTCTCTAACTCAGTGCAGTAGGATGCAGTGGTCTCAGTCTGTTCTAAAAACCACTGGGCGTGGGAGGGGGAGGGGGGGTGTAAAAGGTGCGCACCGAGGACCACAAGTTCATCAGAAACTCTGGTTGACTGTCACGTGTTACCCTCGTGAAATAAGGACCTTTACCTTAACACTACGATTGCTGCAGTTCGTTTTAGGACTCTATGAGTAGCTTTTTGATTGATAAACTACAAAAAATACAAAATATCTCAGCAAGAGTAATTACAAAATCACCCTTTGATACGAGCTCCAATCTCCTTCTGAGGGTGCTTATTGTGGGAAAAGCTGTCTCTTCGTCGCTAAAACAGAACGCTTTAATTATGTACAAAACAATGAATGAACTTGCCCCGGAATATCTACAATTAAGGCCTTTTCACTCAATGCTATGCTGCCCATTATAATTGAGAAACCTTGAGGGGACTTTCTCTGCCCAAACCAAATACTAATTACATTTGAGGGGCTTGTGTATGGGACTACTTTCCTCAAGATTAATGGCTGAGGCTCCGTTGGGCAGTTTGAACAAGTTATCAAGTAGGTATCTGACATATCGGATTCCCACACGGCAATCATTTAAAACTGTTGTAATTAATTTTTTTCTTTTAAATTTTACCGATGATTCTCCGTCTCTAAATGAAGTTTTACATTACAAAGATGTTTGCAAAGTTGTCACTGCAAACTGATCAAACAAATAAATTTCAGCATTTTACGGCGTTTATACAATTAATTTTGAGATAAAAACGAAGGGAGACTGGATCCTCACCGAGTGATCGAAGACTGAACTGCTACTATGCGCAGGTGACGAGATAAGTTTAAGGGCACCCAACGAGCAAATTGAGCGAAAAGCCTTTGAGAGACATTTCTATGCTCCTTGTAATGTCTAAAGACTAATCAGAGAGATGTTTTTATCACAGAAGAATTTGATCTGTTCGGATATCTTAGCTGAAAATTGAAGTGTCCGCAAATTTGAGGGAGCGAAATCTTCATTTCAAAAATTGCTAGCTGAACGTTGCCTTCCAGACAACCATTTGCTCACCCGAAACTGCTTGTAAGTGCCAAAAATTGCAAAAATATCCTTTCCGAAAACGTAAGGGAATACTTTTCCCTGGTTGCCGAATCTTTTAGGTGATGTTTTAGTAAAGAAATCTATAGCTGTTTGGCAACGTATAACCGAACTTCTTAGAACAGTTTGACTCTCCCGAACACATATTTCACCGAAGATTATCGTTGGGTGCTCCTGTAAGTTAAACTGTTTTTCTTCTCTACCGAACTCTTTGCCAAAATAAGAAAGCTAAAAGGTTTCCAGACGAAGCACATAATTTTCATAACGTCTTCCTAAAAGTGAAAAGTTCCCATCCCCTACTACCTGTTACCTTACAAACGCACCTCGATCCTGTCAGTTTTGATGCACAAGTACTCTCCCACTTCGTCTACTTTAATCTCCGCTGCTTCAATCCGCTCAACTTCCGTTGCAGGCGAGCGGGTCTTCACGTAAGGCGCCTCTCGATCAGGATTGAAGCGAACGCGGAAGGTAGTGTGAGACATGAAGTAGATGTAAACCTTCAGACCACCGTCAAGAAAAAGGGTAAATTTATCTACAATTCCTTCCTCCTCTTGTGTCCATTTAGTCACCCTTCCCACGGTGGTCCAGTTAAGGCGTGACTCTGGGGTGAACTCATCTGGTTGCACGTAATCGTACGGCATCGTTCCTCAGTGTTTTGAGATTTTACGGAAAAATGTTTCTGCTTTCTT
>NC_090892.1:67665602-67685602 GCF_036669925.1 Montipora capricornis | reverse complement strand
ATCTTTGTATACTACTTCCCCACCGACGCAGCACCACAGTTTCTTTAGAAACTACCCCTTCATATATTCGTAAACTGTCTTTGGCAGTCCTCAATTTCCATTAAAAGAAAACACTTTGAAACCGTGTTTAACTAAACAGGTTTAAAACATGGTCAAGGTTCGGTGTGAACGGATTTTACTCTGACCAACTCGAAAATCCAACTCGAAATCCCAACTTGGTAAATAGGCAACCTCTCACTGAACAGGCACACGACAACATTGGAATCTGTTTGTAAAGGAGATAACGACTGAAAATCACAGCTTTATTTGATATAATTCAGGCAGCTGAGGCCGCTCTAGCCTGTGTACAGCCGCCCGCTCTCCGAAAAAAAAAATCGGAGAGGAGCGTCTGTGATTTACCGTTAGTAATCGTGTTCCGGAATAATTTTTGTATACATTATTAAGTGATCTACGCTGACCAAAATTTGCGTGACTCATATTTCGTTGGAGCTAAATTCTCAAAATGGTGGTCAATGAGGTAGATTTCAAACGTGCATCGAAGAGCGCCTCCGATAGTTTTAAGATACCTTGGCTTTATAGCATAGAAGCACTCTTTAAAGGAAAGGATGTATTTGCAAGTCTTCCAACCAGGTACGTCTCTGATCTTCAGAACAGCACAGATCGTTCCCGATGAGCTGTTATTTTCCTCGGTGTATTCACATCTCAAATCTTCCATGGCATCACGCTTTGTAGATTGTACTTGAGAATGGCTAGGCTGGTCCGAGCAAGGCGTTGGGATTACATTGACTGGTAAGGAATAGCGGGAGACAATTCCTACAAATGTACGTCGAATCGATTTCCACTTTACACTCCATAGATAACAATTCCGCTCGTACTTTAAAAGAAAAAACTCTTTGACAATCAAAAAGATTTTTATTCGTATTTTGTACCGTGCTCAAAGTACACACGAACTCATCGTAAAATCTCTCACGGTGGTTCTCACAACAAAGGAGACTTTTGTCTGATTGGTTGATGGTTTTGCTTGTACCCAGGTTTTTTCACACGCGCGCGCGCGAAGTAACAAACAAGATGGCGGCCAAAGGTGTCTTGTTCGATTACTTGCTGCAGGGATTTTTATGGCAGCAGCGACGTATACACGTTTTCTTCTTTCGGAATAGCGGTATTTCAGTGGTAGAAGCTGTTTTCTTTTAAGTCTTTCACTTTCGCGCGATCGATATTTCGTCCGTGGCTTCATGCATAATTGATTTGGGCAGATTCCCGAGTTAAAATGTTCCTGAATGTTGAGGATTGATCGTGTGCTGTCAAGTCTGCTAAGGTAAGATTCGCTGTTCCTTTCGTTTTGTATATAATCTCAAGCCAATATAAGCTAGCGCAGCCCATTAAATGTTCTTTAAAAAATTAATGTATTTTACCTTCCTTCTTGTCCACAGAACCCTTACAAGAAATGCCAGCGTTATTAACGCCTTCTTCTTCTTTGCCAGTTCCCATATTTTAACTACTAGTTACAATTAGCAACGTGAATAGAGGATTTACTAAGTCGCCATGGAGTGAAATCGGAGGGTACTGTAGTAATCTTTAGGTAATTGATGAATGTGCAAGCTATTGTTATTTCCTATTTTTCTGAGCATTTGAAATTAGCTGGTTTTTCAGGAAAAATTAACTATTTTTTGCTCATGGCTTGAGAAAAATGTAGCAAGCTTGTGCTTCATGTTGATTTAAAAGCAATAGTTTTGACCTCTCCATGATGACTTCAATTAGGCATTTACATTACTTTACCTATTCTCGTGCAAATGCTGCAATTTTTTTCCTACTTTTAGGTAATAAAAAACCCGATTTTCTCATTTTCTGACCACTTTACACCCTGTAAATAGCAATTTGTTTAAATTATGTATTATTTGGAGGGGAAACCTGCAATTCATCATCTGCAGTTCATCGCCACACTTTTGACTTGCCATGTTCCCTTCATTTGTGATCCTTCGCCGTATTTCCCATTGTATTGAACCAGTATCGGTGATAAAGAGAAGGTAATGCCCAAGTCTTTCAAATGACTCTTCATCTTTGCATTCATTGTGTGCCGTCCTTTTGGAAACAGGCGATGAATATTAACGATGCCAGCACTACATCCGCCATTTCTCATGTTCCCGCGTTTCGAATGAATTTAACTGAATTTCAAGGGCTTTTTGGGGTGATGAGGCGCATGCGCAACATTAGTCTCCTTTGTTGGTTCTCACGGTGTTGATGTGGAGAAATAAAAATAAAGGCCAATCAAAACTCGTTGTTTCAATGATGTAATGATCGATGGGTAATAACCAATCAAATCATTTTCCACACATTCCAGGAAAAATCACGTGGTATCGAACACAACTACTAATGGTAAATCACAGACGCTCCTCCCCGATTTTTTTTTTTCGGAGAGCGGGCGGCTGTACACAGGCTAAGGCCGCTCCTATTGTTCTAGCGACGTCCACCAATTACATGCAAAAGTGCCATCTCAACCCTGAGGCAAAAGTATCGATTTAGTTTATTTTTGTACTAAATCGCATATCATATTCAGTAAGGCTTGCAATTCTCGGAAAACTATTTTCATCTTAAACTTGTTCTGGCTCGTCATATGTATAAATAGCCAAAACTCATTTCAAGATCTTTCCCTCTACCAGCAATTTAATTCAATCGTTTGTTTCTGTAAGCGAAATACAGGCAGCCAAGTATTTGCAAAAAGAATCGAGTCCCATTAATACCCTGCTGTTACAGTCTATCGGTTCAGCGAAGCGGTGTCTAACGCCTGTTGTTCAAGGTCCAACATTTCCTTGACCGATTTTACGTTTCGGAAAAAAATAAAACACGAGCCTTTGAACTGCAGAGCATCGAAAGGGCGGTTTCGATGCGAACGCTAATCCAGTGTAGCAAATGGAGAAAAATATATATATTGTGACTGATAGGCAAGCCTTAACACTTCAGTTCCCACAACTCACTCCCGTCTTACCTTGTAGCTCAGTCGGTAGAGCAGCGGTAATCTAAACCGAAGTCCCACCCTGGGCAGAGTTTTTTCTCTGTCCTTGTGTGGGCATTTCCATAAGTAGGGCTAACGCTCACATGGTTCATATGGGGTACAAAACTAGCACTTCACATTACACACTAATACTTAAGTCTTGAAATAATATCTTAGCTTGCTAAAAAAGACATAAAAAACCCCAAACGGCTTGGTAAGAATAGTGGTGATGGGCTTACCTGCAAGTCTGTAGCTCGTGAATAAGAGGTGGAAATAGACAGGAATATTCAGACGACTAAAACTTCCGTGACTGTCTTTGAAGAGCCCTCGCCTTGAATAAAAAGGCCAAAACGTTCTGTGATTGGAGGAGGCCGAGTAGGGGGGAGATGTTACAAACATATGGGTGATGCGCGGGGCGGTACTTTTTGTTGCGTTTCGCAGGGGAAAATAAACACCCCGGTTGTTTACCATTTACAAGCAGAATTTTTTCCGTTTGGGAAGACCAGAATAGGCTTTGTTTAACCAATATTTCGTCAGGCACGGGATGTAGGGCTGATGAATTCTTCGTACGGCATTCGTACAGCAGTAATACTATCCATGAAATTTACCAATTCATTAAAGTGCACTAGCTTTCGCATATATACCTTACTAAAGGTTCTAAATGCGAGTAGCACATGATTATCTATTGCCAATTGCAACGCGGCCAACAATTTTTGTTCACCCTCTCTATCAAGTGTGACTGAGAGTTCCTATACAGACCAGGGCTTGAATCTTGGCACTGTTTCCAATTTCTGCTGTATCAGTGATGACAAGAGCCATGTTCTTGAAAACCCATTTTGTTTCCTTTTTTCTGGGGTACGTCCCGTTAAACTCTACCTTTAAATTGTTCATTTGAACACAACCAACACTTACTAAAATATTGGACAAAAAAGTAAATTAATCAAGCAGTCCACAATCCACAGTCCGCAGTCCGCAGTCGACGCTGTTTTTATACTGGCCGCTACTATAACTATTCCCTGGCAATTATTTCTTTTCTCCCCCGGAACTTGAACAATTCAAGTCTCATGATGTGTGGCATGATGTATGGCGTGATGTTGCGATATTGTAGAGAGCGTCATTGTTAGATGTTTCCGGCGCGATATGCAACCAATCGATAACAATGCCGCAATCTGCAATTGCTTTTGGACGAACAAAGAACCTAATGACAGATCTTTTGTTTTCGTCCACCAACAAGGCGGCGATGACAATACGTGAAAACTACCAAATCAAATGTTAAAATTTATTTCATTCAGTGCGTTGCGCTCTACCCAGTGAAATTAATACAATTCCGCGAAACAGCCACGGTTGCATGAAGAATGTACCGCTGCTCAAAAATTTGTTTTCACCGCTAGAAGCGAGGTGAACTGAATCTGAAATGCTGTAATGGCTGATCTTTTATGCGGCGCCAAATGTAAAAATATTATTTAAGTACTTTTCCCCTCTAGGCCTAATCGGAATAACAATGATTCTTTTGTCCTTCGTGATCAATTTTGTGCGGTATTTTGAAAAAGTCTGCCCAAAATCTGCATATTTGATGTTTGCTCTGTATGAATTGTACAATTGAAACGAAGCAAAGGAATGTCAGCGGGAGGCTAAATAAGTGACCCTCCCAGGACACGATTCACATTTAAAATTAAGGAAACTTCTCAAAAGGCTGTTGAATATGCAATAGCGCCTAGGATGATTGATGACATATGAGCAGACGTGTCTTCCGCGCGTGTCAAGGTACATTTATGTTTACCGCACGCAACTAAACTGTCGCAAGCTCAAACAAGAAGAGAGAATGCCTGCCAGTTCGAAAACGCCTCTTGGATTTTCTAAGTTTTTGAGGTCAAGATGGCTCACCGAAGTAAAAGATAAACAGCTGAGGAAACCAACAATTGTGGTGAATATTTCAAACTCTGATGCCGTCATTTCGGGGCCGCCACCTCGCAAGGTTTTGAAGCCAAGAAAGTCGACTATTTTACAAGGTAAAACTTGTAGTAATTAGAGGTTATGTAAGTACCGTCGAGCTACCATTTTTTTTTTGCTTTCAGATCTTTTAATCTAACAATCATTTTACATTTCATCTGAGCAGGATCCTTGTGTTGCATCACGTAGCAATAGACCTTTTCACGGTTTCTGACGCCATCTTGGTTGGCCATCTCGGCTTAAGGAGACTCGAAAGGGTTTTCGGCTGAGCGCGCGCGCGTAAGCCACACACGCAATTCTAAAAGCTGCTCGCGTCAGCTCACGATTCAAAGTGGGTCACCAGAAATAAACAAATACCGCTAGTTTTGCTCACCTTTTTTCTAATTCCTATACATATGGAATATAAATAGACATCTCCTATTCATGAAAATTGTACACAAACGGTTTAATGGTCACTTAAATCCGTTTGTGTTGGCCTGTAGCCTCACTCGCGCGTGCACTCGAATGAGTGGGTGACGCATGCGTAAATCCCCTCATTTTTCCTGATTTTGCAACTTTACTCGCTTATATCTCTGCTTCCGGACGGTGATTTTTTTTCATTTTCTGCATGTTAGCTTAGATTAATTTAAAACAAAATTCTGTGGGTGAAAAAAGAAATTAGCGACACATTTCAAAAACAGTTATTTTTCTGAAAAACTGACCTACAGATTTTGTTGAATTTAAAATAATTTAAAAATTATTTCTAACATTATCTGGTAACGCTGAATGGGAAGATTTCGTCCCGTTTTTTCAAAAAAGACAATATATGTTGATTTTAAGGCTCAAGGAAATGCCTTATATCGTTGCCATGGTAACGTTATTTTGGAAGAAACTTTGATGTGAGAAATCTATGATGGGTACTTAATACCCTGGCCAAATTTTGTCTTGATATGATTACTCTATCTGTATCTAAAAACAGAATATGTTTATTTGTTTGAAAAATGGACAAACTATTTCGAGCCTCCTTAAATTACAGTGAATGGCCAAATCCAAACCTCTATAACTCCGCTGCAGAAAGGCAAATTTTAAAAAAATTAAAACTTTTTGTCATTTTATTAGTATCATTCACTCAACGGAAAATTAATTCATTGCACGGGGCACAACGTCTGAAAATTGGATATTAGAGATCTCGTCGTGTCGCTTCAAAGTTCGCGGGAATTTGCATAAGTTTGTTTACAAGGATTTATATGAAATTTACAGATTTCGTTTACGTTCGTTATAGCTTTATTCTGATCGTCATACGAAAATAATCTCAATAGAAGTGCTTTTGAGAGATATTCTCGCTATCCACAATCGCCTGACCTTAAAGGATTTATAACTGTTCAAAGTCGGCAAAATGACCGTACATTCACTGTAATTTAAGCCGTGTTTGCCCCTAACCAATATACCCTGCGTAGCAAGCGTTTGGAAGAAGTTTAGTCTTTTCGCTGCGCGAGAAATGGGACGAGATAAGAAGGAAACATTGTTTTTCGTAAGAAATGAGGCTTTTCCCGAAACCAGTGGGAAGACTAGCGAGCAAATTTCCATCTTGGACGAGCCGTTTAATCAGATCAAGCCACTGCTAAATCCTTTATCGACAACGGAGCAACTGCTCGATGCAACATTTCTGTAAAAGAAGCCTGCGTAGTGAGGGATTTCAGCGGGCAAAAAAAGAAAATCAGTCCACCGAAATCGAATTCCTTTCTCTTGTTTATTCCCTTGCTGCGGGCAATACATTACTTTGACATGAGGAACAGAGGTGTGAATCAAACAATCCGAGCCGCGCCAATCAGAGACCCCGTTCGTGGGCGAACGGAGTTTGCGGGTTTGTCCGCAGGCGTTGCCTTCTCCTCTCCTCTCCTCTCCTCCCCCCTTAATTTTCTTTTTGCGTTCGCCCTATTCTCCCGCGGCCAGAAGCGAAAAGGTCCATGAGCGTGCGTTGGATATGAGATGGTAAATTCTCGGTTTTCACATGACGTCACGACCGCCATGTTGGTGCCCTAAACAAAGAAAAGGCGGCCATGTTGGTGCCCCGACCAAATCCTCCGGGAATTTAACTCTATTATTATGCAAACGCTTCCTTTTGTTTTCGTTGAAAAACATGGCTGTTGATCACGTGAGTGAAAACCAGCAATAGCCAATAACCAGTCTCATATCCAACAACAAGCGCGAGTGGAATAATTGTTTTATTAAATTCCTTAAACTCCAAAAGTTTGGAAGTACGAAATACGAGCGAAAAAAGCGAGAAAATCCGAGAGAAATCGAAAAAACTTGATGAAGATGCGATGTTGTGCAATACCTTGTAGTCAGTCAGACGCAGGCTCATCGCAGGCTCATTTTTTGCCTTTTCGCGTACTTCTAAACGTCGGAATTGATCCAGACTTTCCACAACAAGGTTTTGGTTTTGGCTATATTCAGAGAAATTTTGCTTTCCTGCGAAAAGAAATTTAGCTGAGCCACGCTTAGCGCAATCAATTGCCATAAAAGGTCAAACTAAGGTATATTTAACAATTAGACCCGTAGCCCTTGCGGGCTACGGGTCAATAGCCCATGAGGCGAAGCCGAATGGGCTATTGACCCGTGGCCCTTGAGGGCGAAGGGTCTAATTGTTTTAGTATCACTCAACTAGTCGGACAGAAAAGGCAATAATAAAGTTAGTAAATGCAAGTTGAAAATGTATTTATATGGGAACAAAACGAAAGAAAGCGTCACGCTATTCGCTACTCGAGGACTATTACTAATAGTCCTGTAGTAGCGTAGCCAATCAAAATGCAGCATTTGCATTAGTGCACTAGTTGGGTGATACTAAAAGCCGATAACCGAGATTAAGTGAACCAATCAGAGCACGAGAAATTCATTAACTGAAGTTGAAAATTTAATAGTTAAAGTGCCCATAACCTAAAAAGTTTTATTTTCCTATTTGAAAGTCCATATTAAAAAAATGAACTTTGGCAAAAAAAAATTTCAATTCCAGCGAGAGGCGAATTTTCTACAATTTTTTCAATCCTACTTTTATTTGGTACACCCCTTCCGCTGGTCAGGACTTCACGGGCTCGCTGTGACGTAGATTCAGGAATGCTTGTTGGCGTGGGTCTTACCTTTTCTTACTAATCAACGCGAAGGTATCGCTCAGCGATTGGTTTTTGGTATTTTTCAGTAAACAAAAAAAATCAATCATGCCCATATTTATCATCAAGGAAAGTGCCTCTGAATCTGGAAGTGAATAAACTGGCGATTTAAAAAAAAAGAATATGAGGCGAGTAGTTGTGATCTCGACGAGTGAGCTAGCGCTTGCACTGAAACCCAGAACTACACGGAAACCTACATGTAAGAACCTTTAGCAGACGAGGAATGGCTACCAAATTGGTAAAAAGAACAAGAGGATATAAAGGAAGGTCTCGCGAGGGAATTAAATCAACGCCTATATGTCTGTTCCTGTAATCGTCTTCAACGATCTTTTCATTTTGCTGTCCAAGCAATACTAGAAGTCATCGTCTTTGAAGTGAATTTAGCAAAGTGACGAAGTTTTATCGGGATCCCAGTTCTTTCTTTTCGCCAAGACAAAATCTACGGCCATTTTTTCCTTCTTTTTTGGCTATTGCGTTTTCCGAGTCGAAAAAAGTATTCCCATGTATACTTTTTCTTTTTTCAGGATCAGCTGTGTTGTTACATCGAGCGGTAACGAATCTTTCAGCTATTTTTTCACATCAACTTTCAAATCCTCATGTTCTCTAATTACGTGTTCCTGAATCTATGTCATAAGTTGAGAGAAGACTTGAGCGAGTGGTGTGCCAAAATGGCGGGAAATTTGATCGAATGCCATTAGAAGATCGTAGAAAATTCGCCACTCGTTCGAATCGAAAAATTCTTTCTCAAAAGTTAATTTTTCGATATGGACTTTCAAATAGGAAAATAACAATTTTCACGTCATGAGCATTTTAATCTTAGCCCGTGTTGCAAGCCTTTATGCTGGGTGTTACGCAAAGAAAGATCGAGGAGCAAGATTTTCGATGTTTTTGAAGCGCGAAAATTGGGGCGACAGTAAAACATCGAAAATTTAGTATCTTGGACAAAAGAAATGGTAAATTAAGGCTGCCCCTTCTCCCAAATCAAGGACTCATCCTAGTCTTCATCCCAACCGTCTTTCGGGATGTCACGCAACGCATTGCGTGTCATCCCGAAAGACGGTTGCGAAGGAGATTAGGATGATTTTGGGGGGAATTTCCTTCTTTTTTTTTGTCCAAGATTGTAGCTCCACAATCTTTCTTGCATGAAACATTTTGATGCAGACTCCGGAAAGTAACTGAATACTTATGGGGCGTCAAATGTAAAAATATCATTTAGGTACTTTTCCCCTATATTTTGTGTTATTTATCAAATGTCACAAAAGTTGTCTTGTAATTGTAAGGAATTAAATCTTTTACTGGAAATAGTGTATTGAAACATAGAACGTTTCGGCCATAAACCATGGCCTTCATCAGCTAATGCTGGAGGCCACGTGACATGCGACTAGGAAAGCGCCTCAGCACCCGGTCCCATGTGTTGGACAAACTGAAACGGTGGATTCTATGTTTCAATGCACTATTTCCAGTAAAATATTTAATTCCTTGACATTTTACACACCGGATAGACGCTCTAACCAACTGAGCTATGAAGCTACCGACGTTGGGAGCTGGTCATTTGTGGGTTCTAATGTTCCCGTGAGGAATGAATCAACGATGAAATGATATATGAAATGGATCATATATGAACTGCGGATATGAAATCAAGTGAAGCTATGTTCCTTCAGTTATGAACGCAATTTCTGCAATTGCGTAAAGGAGCCTGAAAAATTCAGGACTTCAACGGGGTTTGAACCCCATTTCATATATCATTTCATCGTTGATTCGTTCCTCAAGGGAACATTAGAACCCACAAATGACCAGCTCCCAACGTGAGTGGCCTCATAGCTCAGTTGGTTGGAGCGTCGCACCGGTATCGCGAGGTCACGGGTTCAAACTCATGCAATCATCGCAGCCTACACAGAATTGGTCGGTGCCAAAGACGGCCGGTGTAATTTTCCTTGTCAAAATGACCTAGTCAAGTCTTGAATGGATCAGCGCACTGTGATATGATATGCAGTGACACGGCAAACGGTCCAGCTTACCCTACATTACTTCAGTGACGTGACGAACGGTTCAGAGTAGTGTGAAATGGCTTATTTTATCTGAAAATGGTTAATCGTGAAGTGCGATGGTCTAGCATAACATTAATCAGCTTACCGTAACGTGAAACGGTCTAGCGTTACCCCAAATGGCTTAGCGTGACGACAAATGGTTTAGTAGAAAGCAAAATGGTTTAGTGTTGCAGCAAATGGTTTGCGCCAGAACCGCTAAAAATACAAAACTGAAATGGACAAGTCAAGATTGAAATGGAATGGTCAATGTGGGGTCTTACGTCACAACCCATACGTCATTCAGATAAATTTTGGCGGGAATTTGCGCCGAACGAGGTTTGTACCGCGAAGTGCACAGGTTAGGAAGATAAACAATTTTACGAAAGACAGTTTATTCTTAACGGCTTGCAAGGCTTGTGTTTTTGATGGTGACGGCCGCCCAAACATACCAATCACGTACGCCGAAAGTTTTCTGGAAGAATCAGAGAACCAATATCCAAAATCTGGATATGTTTTAGGTGTTTTTTCTGCGAATTAGACTACTACTTAATTTTCTGGAGAATGAACACCATGCAGCGAAACTGTAATGAAGATAATTCTTGCCTATGCTGGCGTGTTTTGTTTCGCACCAAGAAAATAAAAAATAAAAACAAAAAATTACTCATAGCCTATTATTGATGAACCCAGTATCAACACACGTATGTCACGTGATTTCATCTCATCAGGTACTTATCCAGACTCGAAAAAAGATGGAACAGCGGAACCTCCGTTGGAGGGGGGGGGGAGGGGGTCAACAATGGCTGTTTTTCCCCACTTAGAGAAGGTATGTTTTTAATTGGGGAGGGGGGTGGGCCGGGGCTTCGGAGGGGAGGGTCCTTAGTAATTTTTTTACAAATTAGGGAGGGTCAAACCTGTTTTATTCTCAACCTGGGGATGGTAATATTATTTTTTTGGCAAGGAAAAAAATTCTCCATGTCGCTTCTATTTTGTATATACAAGCAAAGCTACCAGTTGAAATTAATCTAAATTATTTTACAGGTGTCGAAAAATTTACTTATCAAAAAACTATCTTCTCCCATAACATAATTGTCTCTCTCCGCTTTTGTTTCCGCGCGGGGGTCTGGTATAAAATCAGTCTCCGGTGAGGATTCGTCATATAAGCTACTCGAACTTGAACCGACAACTCGATCTACTACATCACTATATTCGCCCTTTGGGTTCGGGAACCACCCTAGGTCTTTATCTTTCCACTTCTCTGGACCTGTGCTTTCACTTGTTCCCGCAGCCGATGTGCCATCAACTGAGTCAGAGGAGTAGCGGGCATCCTTTTTAGAATGGCGAGTCGGCACACAGCCGCAATAGCCACACGTTGCTCCATCAGACCTCGTGAAATCCTCGCATTCACCACAAGCACATTTCCCTCTTTCTATTCCTCGTACATCCTTGCCCATTTTCAAGTTTTCACCGTACAATCACACGCCACGCGCAGATGAACATGGTTATTTGAGTAACACTTCCAGTTTGTCATTTCCACTTCCGGTTATTTTTGTCTTGGATAGGTTGAGGGGGCTGGGGGAGGGTCAGGTGTTTTTGTTTGGGTATTTTTGAAGGGTCATGCATTAATCCATTCCCGGAAGTGGGAGGTCTACGACTTTTTTCGGAAAAAAATTCTAAAATACCCCGGCCCACCCCCACCAATAAAAAACGTACCTTCCCTTATCTCGGCTCCCTCGCCTTACACACTGCCTCTGGATTTTCCCTCTTAAAGGTCTTTATACAAACAACTTTTATTTGGACAAATTTCTACGTGAAGCTAGATGAATGAGATTCCCAGATTTCAGCAGTACGTTTCCTCGTTCTTTTAGGTGTGAGCATCATCAGTGCCCAGTCCGTCATCCTGATTACTGTCCCGGAAGGCACCAACATTGGGGGCATGATAAATGAAGATAACTGGTGTCATCTGTCAGCATTGGATCCGACCTACCCTCGGGACGTCCCGTTGTACAAATCAGAGCAGTTTGATGTAGGGTCCGTTGAGTTTGATCCCTACGTAGTGACCGAATCTGAGCAGTCAAGCCATGGAGGTGTCTTGAAAAAGTATAACATAAAGGTGAACGTTTGGTTCAGTCCAGAAAAGACGAACTGTGGAATCCACGATCATCACACCGATCCAGAGATGTTGGAGGTCCACACTCAGATCTATGGAACTGGAAGGATGCAAAAGTTCCGTGAAAAAGATTTTAAGGCCTTGTACGAAGATGTAAAAATGGCTCCTGGCTTCACTCATGATCCTTTTGCTGGCGTCAAAGAAAGTGGCGACATTTTCTATGGCTGGCACCAGTATTACAGTGATACTGATTGCATCTGGATGGCAATCGAATATCACCCAGCTTAGTAAAGTTGTAAAGCACTTTTAACCCGGCTTTTAATTTGGGGATCTATATGACCTTTTATAACATCATGGGAGCCTAAGGAAATATTTTGCTTTGATAAGTGGAAAAGATTTACCACCGCTTAATAAGCCGGTTATCTTTATGACTGAGAAGTTAGTTGTGAACGGTAATATATAGATTTAGCCAAACCTAAAAGCGGAGCTTCCGGGTTATTTATTCTTACAATAAGTTAACCTGGCTCGATTTTGCATTACAACTCTTTCTCTCCTCGATGACTGCTTTTTAGTGCTTAGTTGGAAACTTGAGCAAAACGCACCAAAATGAATGGCAGAACTGTACCAACAGCTCTTTCTGAGCTCGATAACTACTTCTCAATGTATAGATGGAAATTTGCTCAAAACGCTTTGATATATGTCATTACTACTTGTAGATTAGAAAGAGTATACACCAGAGTTGCCCTCGCATTTTGATGCAAATTATTGAAACAAGACAAATGAAATTGATGTAAATAATTACTATAATCTATAGATTTAGCTAAGCCTAAAAGGGGAGCTCCCCGGTTAAATTTGCAGGAACTGATACATTTCCCTTTCTATTGTGATTGGTGACTGGGATTTTCGTGACTCGCTTCTATTTATGAAGCTTGTATCGAATCTGGCTAAGGTGGAAGATGGCAATAGCCCATTTTAACTCGTGGATATATCCACGAGTTTTGGTGGGGATCTTTATGCAAATTTCTTACTCCTGCGTAACCGGAAGTTCGATCTAATTAGGCAATAAGGATGGATAATCACAACACAGCTGTGACTTCCTGTTCGCTACAAGGTTGTGCGCCGCCATTGCTGTTTGGCTTTCTTCGTAAGTGTTTAATTTGAGCACCTCCGCTGCATTTAGGAGCAAGAAACTGAAGAATTAAAAAAAACGGCGTTCTTCGAAGGTGAAGCAAAAGATTCTGAACAAGTACACATTGGTGCAATTAATTGTGCACCGCCTTTCACTTTCCAACGCAAAGACTTTAATACATGTCGAAATGGAATCGACAGACACATGGTGAGAAGCGGTCAGTGTAAAACGCAGACTGAGGTTATAATTTAAATGTTGAAAAAGCCCAAACCCATTAGAAATGCTAACAGTTAAGCCTAAATATTGTTTTAGGCCTAATTAGGCCTAATTAAGCCCAAGGTTAGCATTTCCAATGGGTTTGGCTTTTTCAACAGTTACGTTATAACCTCAGTCTGCATTTTACCCCTGATCTGCAGCCTGCAGTCTGCGTTTTACACTGACCGTGGTGAGAAGACTCGAGAAGACAGTCTCTACCGATCCCCTAAGCTCACGAGGGATTAATAGATTCCATTTGGAACGTGAATTCCATTTGGAGAGTGACATCGAAGCTATCAAAGTATACCAATGTTTATCAAAGCTATCACGAAATTTTGCAAGCTGAGTCATCAAAGCCATATGAATCCAACTTGAACAACATCAGTGACATGAAAAACAGTGAGGCAACCAAGCAACCCATGCTTCCAGACACTAGTACTTGTGTGGCGGACCCTAATGACGAACTATCGAAAGACTCAGTCATTGATATGTAAGGAAAACTGATAAGGAATCCGTACCAATCTCCTACGATAGAACAAGGGCTGAGGCCGTTCGTAAATGCAAACACGCTCCCTGGAACGGAGAACCTTCCACTGACAATTCCTTATAAGAAAACGTCGAGCTTGTATAAAGACAAGGTAATTAGAAAGTGTATGGTGCATTATTTAAAGTGGAACGTAACGAGTTCGTCTGAGTTGAGAAAGTGTTTATCTCTCGCTTTTGGAAAATAATATTATATTGCAGTAAGAATGTCTAGACCTAGACCGCAAATCAGACGTAACAAATCTTCGAGAGTAGGAGATTCTAATCGTCATTTTTATCTTATTACCCGCAGGACTGCTAAACACAAAAAAGACTTGTGCGAAAAAGCACTCTCCGTGTTCCAGTAACACAATTACAAAGGATTCTGACGATATATTTTATATATCTCGGGGTCGGAAAATCCAAGAGAATCAACGGTTCCACCGTTTCCTGACAATTCAGAATATCTTTTAAGTGAAGAAAGACTCAGGCAAGGCGTCCTTTCCACGGATTTTTCTCGATTAAAGGAAAATACGTTCAATTTGATGTGGATTTTAGAACTTTAGAATAGGTCGGGAATTAACCCCCTACAACGCGATGAAAGCGTATTATTAGCTGTAGTAGTATTTTAATTCAGTAAAACCCTCCCTGCTTGCAAGCGGGATTCCTGAATAAAATTCTCAACTATGAATCTTGTTGCTTTGGCTATATATTGGAGAAAAGCAAACAATTTTCATTTTGCTTGGAACGACTATGGCAAAATGTAATTGCAACTAAAAGGTTTCCTTCTAGTGTACCCAACGTGAGGTGCAATGACATGTTAAGTATGATATCGGTTAATATTGCTGCTAAATTCACTTTAGAATTATTTTTGAGCAACTGAAATACATTTCTAAACTTCCAGAGACCTCTTGCATTGCTTTTTTTCGTCAGTCTTAATATATTTGCCTCTATGGATCTCTTGAATGGCAATTTTAACAACTTAATTTTGGAAACACAACAGAGATCTTCGTTTTTTCTGTTAGACGCGGACCCACGCGAAAAGAGTACGTAACTATTTAGTCGGAAGAGAAAACCGTTTGGAAATTTATTGCTGTCTTTTTTGCTCCATTTTAAAAATATTTCAACACATGAATTCAAACCAAGATGTAAATCCATTAGCCGGCCAAGCTCCAAGAACGAATTTCCACTCAAACACTATCACAGCAACCGAGACTCACGTTGACCTTGAAATTTCCTAAAATATTTCCCTGGTAGCACCGTTGACTCAAAGGAGAATCTCGCTCAGTGGCATAGAAACGCACTATGGAGTCAAAACATTCGTCGGTTTTACTGGCCTGAAAAAGAGTATTTTTTTTATCGAGGGAGATCTGATTTAAATATACCCGATGGCAGCCCTATTGAACTCACATGGCAATCAGACATTTGTCACCAGTGAAAGCGTCTGTCACCTTGCTTTTTGCTTTTACGTTGGGCAAGGCCCCAAGAAGTCGAAGGACAGAAGCTTCGAGAAACCGGCTCAGTAATTGAAGTCAGAAGTTGACCAGTGAAGAACCAAACAATGGAAATCACCGGTTCTTAATAGCTGGAAGAATTGGAGATAGTCAGCCAGCAAATCGAAAGTCATAAATGTCTTACATTGAGCTAAATGCGTTAAGGACAACATCATAAAGTGATCGTGTTTCCGAAGCTGTTCCTGAGAACGAACTGACATATCGCTGGCTAAACCGAAGAGGAAATATGCGCACTAAGGTGAAATGTTCGAAGCAATCATTCAAGGTCCATTCATGTCACTCCATTTCACCTTTGTAGAAAGGGGGAAAAAGCTAAACTGAAGGATATACCCAGCCACTTATTTGTATGCGAATGGCTTTTATTGTGTAATGCATCGTAATTCAAGCGATGCCGCTGCAAGTTTCCCTTTCGTAAAACGGTCGTTGCCATTTCTCAGAACGGTCGTTGCCATTTGAAACGGTCGATGCCATTTATAACGGTCGACTACACACTTCACTTCAAAGAAGATTAAAAGAAACAAACTAAGCAAAAATATTAACAAAAATTAAGACAAAAAAGGAAAAAGAAAAATTGGAGGAAGGATGGCACAAAAATTGGAGCAAGGATGGCACAGTCGGTTAGTGCGCGGCCTTGGTGCAGAGGTCCTGAGTTCGATTCCCGGATCTCACATCCTCGTTTTGACTTCTTTCCGTTCTGTGTAGCTTAAGTAGTTTTAAATACCCGTAAAACGGAGCACTGATGGACAGGGGGGAGTAAAATGAGCGCACCGTCGACCTCAGGTTTGTCAGTTCAATTACTGTTACGAGTTATCGACGTTAAATATGGTTGCTTTTAAAAGAGTCCGAAAATTTCAAAACTCGAACTCGGGTTCTTAGCCCTCACCATAAACAAGACCCTAACCCGAACACTAACTCATATGACCAGCGAGACACAACTCCCATTAATCGCAACCTTTTGAGTTCTTAGACCTAATGAGTGTAATTCAGAGCTAAAAAATGGCATCGACCGTTTCAAATGGCAACGACCGTTCTGAGAAATGGCAACGTCCGTTTACGAAAGGGAAATAGGCGATGCCGCTACAACTTAAACAAAAAGAAATTGGGATGTGCATTTTAGAGAGCGACTGATCCAAAACAGTGAAAAAATTCCAGACGTTAAGTAGTGCTACGTTTAAAGATTACGTGTTGTAATCAAAGGTGTCATGAAAAATGGTTTGAGCATTTACCTGGCGTTAGAGGAGGAGACGTCGTTATTTCTCTGATCTTTGAAATAAGATAACCTACCGGTCAGTATAAAATGCAGACTACAGACTGCAGGTTCCAGACTGCAGATTGGGTTTAATTAAAATGCAAACTAGATACAAAATGCAAACTGCAGACTGGGTGCAAAACTGACTAATGTTTTGACTGCATAGTGCGTTTCTATGCCAGCGAGATTCTCTTTTGAGTTAACGGTGCTATCAGGGAAATATCTTAGGAAATTTCAAGGGCAACGCGAGTCTCGGTTGCTGTGACAGTGTTTGAGTGGAAATTCGTTCGTGGAGCTTGGCCGGCTAATGGATAACATCTTGGTTTGAATTCATGTGTTGAAAATATTTTTAAAATGGAGCAAAAAACACACCAATAAATTTCCAAACGGTTTTCTCTTCCAACTGAGGCCAACTGAATCCGTAACTTTTTGTTCCCAGATTCAAAAATATTTCCATCCACACGTAGCGTATTCAAATCGAATTTGCCCGTCAACACGAATCCGAAACGTATCCGGATTCTCATGGTCATAAAGCTCTCAATAGATGTAGGTCTACATGACGTCTATTCGGCGATAGATGTAGATTTCGCAAGAGAATGTAAAACGATGGACCGGCGCCACCCTCGAATTTGGACCCCGGGTGACTAAATCCCCTAACGGATTTAGTCCCCCGTCGCGGATCTGGACCCTTCCATATTACACTTGCATGATAACCCCTCGCATTCTTCCGGAGGATTGTGTATCATCCTCGAAGAGTGTTAATTTGAAGGCGGTGTAAAGTTAGTCCTTCCGAATGCATGGTTTGGCCGGTCAGTTCGGTCAAATGGAAAGCACCCTAAGTGTAACAGTATCAAATATAGTGATAAATATTCGCAAAGTTTGTTGGAGGAATGTATTGACTGAATGCATAAATGGCGGCCAAAAATGTATTCTTTTGTTTATGTGCTAATGAGACTCACTAGCTTCACTCTCAAGCAACCTTTCTTTTGTATTTCCATGCAAACGAGGCTAGTGAGGCTAATTAGCACATAAACAAAAGTATATGTTTTTAGCCGCCATTTATGCATTCGGACTATAACTGGCACAAAAAGTGTTAATAAATACTGAATGGATCTGATCTACTTGCCTTACCTGATGACATCAACAATTATGACCTGGCAACAAAAATCAGACCTTATTCAAAATTTCCCTGTCATCTGTACTAGGAACTTTGTACACATGGTACAGCTTTTTATAGAGGATGTGTTAAAGAGTTATCTTATGCCTATTGGAGAAATCGTAGACTTACTTTACAGGGTTGAATTCCAGCAAAGGGGATCATGATCACCTCACATTCTCTGCATTATTTTGGATATTGAGTTGCATATGAGAGCCCCCCGTGATGTTACACAATTATCCAGCAGTTATATCACACTGACCAATGCATAAAGAAAACTTTAGTCTGCCAATTTTAAACAATCGCGGAAACTTTCATATCCACGAGAAACGACAGTGGCACTTTGATACAGTTGTGTGCTTAGTTACCAGGCCTATGAATGAAAAGGAAGCTGGAGTTGACCTTTTTTTGATAGAAATCTCACTGCTCCTCTTATGTAAATTCTTACTAATTAGCATGAAACAACATCATTAATTAAGGAGGGCTGTCTGTATCATAACATGGTCGACACCAGCCTCACTTTCATTTAAAGGCCAGGTAAGTAAGCACACAACTGTAAAGAGGTCTATTTCATATTATTATAGTCTGCGTAGCAAGCGCTCCCACCTCTTTCTAATTCCCCTTCCTCCCCTTTTAGCGCTTGCTACGGCAGGCTAATGTTCTTACAACGAGGAAAGCAGAGTGCCTCTTGAGAAAAGGAGACTACTCAGTAATAATTTCAACATACAATTTGTTTCCAAATAAGCCGGGACCCTATCTAATCTAATGTTGGTCCTGTTGGTTCCCCAAAAATATACCAATTTTTGTGGCTTCCGCTTTCCATATATGGAAGCGAAGCCATGTGGTCATACGAATGAGCACTGCCGATTTTGATCCGATTGCTACGAATTTCATTCGGAACTAGCACATAGTCACACGATCACTACGAAAAGCTCCGACTTTTAACATTACTCACAAGTTCCCAAGCTAAGACAGCTAAGTAAGCTACGTCGTTGCAGAAGGGAACTTCTTTTTTTACAATGGTTTAGGGATACTTTATTGTTTATAAGGATGACCGGGTCGCAGAAAAAATAATAGCCTTCCTCTAGCTATTTTGCTAAAGCCCTCCCAAACAGCACCATTTTTCCCCTAGCTCCTTCAGTATTTTTGGTCAAATTTTCCCATTCCCGTCCAATTTGAAGTTACGGCATTAAACTTGTGAAAATCATGGAACTTAATGTTTATTTACAATTGACGCAAGTGTTAGCACTGCACAGCTGAAAAAGGTGAAAGGTGAAAGTCCTTAGCTGTGGTTACACAAGCCCTTTTACCCATGGGTAAATAGCGTTTGCCCACGGACAAGGACATTTTTGTGTGTAATTGCTTTCCCTAGACCGGAACTTCCTAAGGAACATTTCCATGAACACATAAAAAAGAACAGAAGAGCTTCCCGTGACAGTTCCTGAACCGAAAAGTACGGTTTATCAGCAGATGGGCATTCTGTCTGCGCGTGCGCGACTTTGAGATCTCTTATGGGCGTATCCGCTGGCCCGCCATGAGCATCAACCAAAATAATGGCAGTCTCCGTGGCGAAAAGTTTCGAGTTCTTGTCGTTATCTGTGTCGTTTAACTTCCTTGCTTTACGTGTAGACGGTGTCAAAAGACCGAGAAACGGTTGGGCTGTTTATGGCAAAGAGTCAAAGCAAAGTAACTTCGAATAAGAAGGGGAAACCAAGTTGTTTTGGTGTGGAACTCAGTAAAATTGCGAATTCAAAGTTGCAGAATGCGAAGGGCTCTTTAAACACACATAAGCAGACTTGACAGACATTTTACCGTGTTAGTTTTGATTCCAACCTACGTGTTTACCTCTCACGAGACTCTCTTCTGCTCTGTTGGGCGTTCTTGTTTGAAATGTGTTAAAATATCAAGAATTTCAGCTCCATTATGAAAATAAATGTTCACATCTAAAGTTTATGG
>NC_090892.1:67648102-67660602 GCF_036669925.1 Montipora capricornis | reverse complement strand
TCGAGCGCCAAAAATTCTCGCTCCTGATTGGCTGAACGTACCTCTTCCACATTCAGTTGGTTTCTTCTGTTTGAGCAAAACAACTTCGAGTTCATCGAAGTTTGTCTTTTAATTCGCGCTGCATTCGTCAAAAAGGCATAAAGATTAAGAACTAGCTTTAAAAGATGATCTGGAATTTGAATTTTCGAATGACAAGAAGAAGGGCAAAAGATTTTTTTCATGAAAAGCTTAAAACTTGGATCGACTTACATGGCGCCCGGCGTAGCGGGATTGTGTGGTTGAAAAACAAAATGATTCCTTTCGTCAAGGGCTTTCAGTTTACCACGACATCTTGCAGCTCAACAAAAAGGGTCACAGAACAATTTGCCATTGACGGGAGGAACAAGTAGCTCAAATTTGGTGGATTTCTTTGGACAAACCGTTTGCTATGTTTACGAATGCGTATTTGCAAGTGGTAAAAACCTCTACAGCACAGGTGAATAAAATAAATTGAAGCTTAACATTTAGTTTAATCGTTGTTACTGTTGTTCAGGAATGAAACTCGTATTTTCCTCTCGAGTGGACGTAAATAACAATCATCTATACTCGTTTTGGACGCAAAGAACAAGTTGACTTGCTTGTCTGTTTGTTAGTTGTTTTGCTTCCGAGCGAACGAGTGTTTTAACTACGCTTAGCTGTCTGTTTTTCGAGGTGCCTCAACAGTGTTAAGAAAATTTTGCCCTCTATGTTATTAACAAGTAATCGCAATGGGTCCTCGTAAAATTAAGGATTAATATCACTTGTGTTTTCAGAAGTTGCTGAAATTGCCCGAGTCGCGCAGCGATGAGGGCAATTTCAGCAACTTCTGAAAACACGCGTGATATTAATCCTTAATTTTACTCGGCCCCATGCGATTACCTATACAAATGCTACAAATTAATCGTTTCAGTTCCAATGGTGGCAAACGCCAGTCTATTTTAGTCCTCAATTGGGAACACTTTGGGAATGAAAGAGTGACCAATCTCTGCATCTGTTTCAACTAACAAGTGATTTTTGACGAAAGTTAGTGTCGCTGCAGTATTGAATATGAAATTTCCACTGAAACAGGGTTAGTGACCAGGCCTTTGCGTGGAGTGAGGATGAGCTTGCTCTTTTGAGTCGTGAGTGATCTTTTACTAATCAGAGCTGACAGAAACATGGATTCTACTTGTTATTCAGTGGTTATTTAATAGTGGATGGACGTAGCGCCGAATTGAACATTTTAATCATAGAAGAATTGGTTTAGTGCTGAACCACTACCACAGATGAAATCATGTTGAGGTTCATTTAACTTTCATTTCAAAATGCCAGCTTTTTCGGTAATCGTTATCGAGTTGTCAAGTGCGTTAGTAGTTTAGCCATTCAGATGGCAGAAATCCTACATTAGTAGGTGTCTACTAAAAGTCGATTGTGCGAACTGAACAAAGACTCCTTTTTAAACCTGAAGTAGACAAAATCATAGTTATCCTCATCTTCTGCATTAAAAAACAGTCCCGGGTGTCCGACGTTGACACTGTTACGTCCTATGAAGTTGTAAAGGTCAGCTGTAATCTCGTAACTCGTGCTTCTACCATCGCTTCCAATCGCCACTTGACAGAAGGCATCTCGTGGCCAATTTCCATTGCCAGCATCCACTTTGACATAACCAGGAAACTCAACCACCTGAAAAATACTCTCTGATGGTCGGCCTTTTCATGGCGAGTAAACGGAACAAAAATAAGAAACACTTAATCAAATATTATACTAAATTAACAAAAGCTGGCTGAATCTCTGAAGAAACTGCCTCAGAGGTGTGTAAATAATTATAATCATTGTAAATTATTGTTAAAAACCATTTCCCGTCGTTTTAGTCAATGGAATTAATCTTCTTGATTTTCTTTGCTGTACCTGACCTAAAAATATTAACCCGTGCAGCTCGAGCAAATGTTTTTGTAAACAGATCAAGAACTGAATATCCTACATGATGCCCTCTTCAGATGCGTCCCTTAATCAACCTTACTCTACCTTAACTGCTTCATTTGAAATGTTGCTTTGTATGAATCTAATGAGGCATTTTTCTTTCCCACATTACCGGGAAAATAAATCGTCTGAAGTTTCAGCTGAAGAGAGAAGATGGGCTAATGCGAATAGATACAAACAAGCAAAAGAAAGCCAAAATTGGCTGGTACTTATGAAAAGACAAAAAAGGAGTTACATATTAAAAGAATTGGCGGTATAACAGTTAAGAGGGCGTGTTATAGGGGATGTAAAACTTAATTTGTTTTGGCCGTTCACGGGCTCCTGGATCTGTATAATTCATCTTCTCATTGGGAACCAGTCTTTTCAGTCTTCAGTTCATTTTAAAATGAAATAATTTCAACTAAAGCGGACTTTACCTCCTTGCATCTTTTGCTAAAGGAAACTTTACGGGCAGTTTGGAACTTCCTGAAGAGAATCACGTTTTTGTAACCATGGAAAATGAGCACGCCTCCTCGTGACCTCAAAGTGAAATGGGGCTTGAATGTCGCCACCAGGACCCCACTGCGATAAGCCCGGGCGGTTTGGCCGTTGACCGTGACTGAAAATGGGAACCACACTCCGCCCTTCGGGGGACCGTTGGGACAGGCTTTGGACACCACAAAGTTCAACTTTCCACCGGACATGTAGCCTGTCTGATAGCAGCCATTTGTACTGTGGGGCCTATAATTGCAATTTTAAAAGAAAACGTTTTTAAGTTAACGGTGGATAGACCTTACGCGTTATTATTCTTGTTCTCTTTACGACCAATGTTGTGATTTATTGCAATTTATTGCAAATTATTGTATTGGTAGCTGGTAGATTTCAGGGCCACAAGTTCAAAGTTATTAGAGTTAGCTTTTTAGTGCTACCCTCGATATATAACGATTATTCCATGAGCCCGATTTGGATATGAAGTGATAAAATAACCAACGAGTGCGTAGCGCGAGTTGGTTATAATTACTTCATATCCGACAAGGGCGAATGGAATAATTGTTTTAGTAAATTCTCAAACCGGGTTTTGCTACCGATTTTTATTTCCACAATTTTACAAAGCGTCCGGAAAGAGCGTCTTGGCGCACTATTTTCCATATAACGTAAAACTTCGACTATTGGCTCATAGTCGGAGTTTTTTAGCCAATTAAAAAGCTAGAAATGCAATAGTCAGGGCTGAAAATTTACTAAAAAGACATAGACCCAGAGGTTTCATTAGAAGCCGGTCACCGGCGGTATACCACCGTCTGTTTGTCAGAAATTTGCCTCTCACCGCCGGCTATTCTGCCTTGATTTTCACTCAAACCCTTGTAAAAGATAAGATTGACCGCCGCCTACATTGATTACCCCAGTCATCTACTGCAAAAGTTATTGAAACCCCTGTAGACCTAGCCCGAAAGTAAGGTATCAATTATGCATGGTTATGAGCTTTACCTTAAGTAAACAAAGTCGAAGTTGTTTTCATCAACCACGTTGAAAAGCAATCCCGGGTGTCCACTGTTTACCCCTATCCATCCTGCCTGGTTTAGAATCTCTGCTGACACACTGTATGCCTGTGATGCATCAATGGCCTGGCTCAGTACGCGACATAAAATACCACTATTAAGGTCCAGAGCAGCCATTTTGTAATATTGGCTTGGAGGTGGGGACTTTACCAGGCTTGTGCATTGTACCACTGCAGTCAGTGAAAATTCGCTGTCATCTAAAGTAGAAGAGGAACAACGTTAAGTTACAATAGCGCCGTTAAATGAAACATAAACTCTTTTTACGAGCCAAGTGACCCAATACGCCGAGGCTTATCGCCGGTTTCTATGGCATAAAGCGACTACTCCCCCCTGGATGGGATGACAGTCCATCGCAGAGCTACCCCCAGCATTAAATTCGCCGTTGCCCATTTATACACCTGGGTGGAGAGAGGCACCGTGCGAGTAAAGTGTCTTGCCCAAGAACACAACATAATGTCCTCCGGCCAGGGCTCGAACCCGGACCACTCGCTCTGGAGTCGAGTGCACTAACTATGCCTCCCACAAACAAATTTTTCTATTTTTCGGCGATGGATTCCCACATTGCCGGAAAGAAAATCTCTTGGTACTGGGGTAAAGTAGAAAATAAACAAACTCAACCAAAAGGTGAAGAATGCTCAGCCCAGAAAACCTACTCGCCGATCCGTGATACTTTGTTCATGGTGATCTCCTGATCAGCAAACGAAGATGTTAGAGAAGTACATTTGTTTCTTATAACGATGATGATTCGTATAAAGCAACAAATGTATTTTCTCACTTTAAAATTATCTTCATAAATTGGACTTTGTGCTTCATGTTCATGACAGTATATTTATATACTTTTTTCTTTGCGGAAGCCGTTAATTTGAATTGAATATAAGGCCCCACCCTTCCCCTAGATCCGCCCCTGAAATATTTGCGTCAAGAAAAGGTAAAAAAAAATTGTAGTTAAGAATATTTTTTTTAATTAAGAAGGGCTCTCAAATGCAGCAGTGGTTTGAGATTTGCCTGACAAAGTGTTCTCAGAGTATATTTACAATTAAGAATTGAGCATTATATAAAAATGATTGCAAACACTCACTTGTACAGATGCCCTTGTTAATTAATAAATTGTTTCTAATAGTTCTTTGGATAACCCATTTTCAGTCCTCAGGCCGTATGGTTTTTCTTTGGTTTAATTGGTGGTTTTATATACATACAGCTTCTTAACTTAAAGCTTTTAGATTGTTTGTCTTCCTTTTTTTTTAATAAGTACTCATTCCAAGTAAAATAAATAAAAATGGGTTAATGTGCACATTATATTTGATAAGATGCTACTTTCAACCCATTAAGCTTGACACACTTTAAATGTCTACATGTTTACTCAGGTGATTTAAAGATTCATTTGAAGGTCAAAAAAACCAAAGCAACTACTCTGACCAATCACAATCCACTGAACCAATGAGAACTCAAAGAAATAAATGTTTGAGACGCCCTTATCGCGGGAAAATTCGATTACAATTTATTTTCAGATTCTGATTGGCTAAGACGTATAAACTTATCACACTCGCGGCGTAGTACTATACAAGCAAATCAATCAAGAGAAAGCTTTCAATTGCGAATAACTTGTTTTAATTAGATCAGGTATTTGCAAATGCTTGTTTGCAGAGAAATATATTAAATGTTGCTTAAATGTGGAAATGCCTCATTAATATTAAATGTTGCTTAAATGTGGAAATGCCTCATTACACAATCACATTATTTGACAATCATGATAGAGCTAAAACACACTGAAAACCATTAAGCGAAGTTACAGAAGACTCTTTTTCAAAATTGTTTAGCTTGAGTAATAGTATCAAATGCATGTCATGACATAAACTGACACGCATTGATAACAAATTTAACTCAATAGAGTGTAATGTGAAGTGTTATATTTCTATCCCATATGAACCATGTGAGCGTTAGCCCTACTGATGGAAATGGGCCCACACAAGGACAGAGAAAAACTCTGACCAGGGTGGGAATCATATCATTTCCCACCCTGGTCAGAGTTTTTCTTTGTCCTTGTGTGGGCCCATTTCCATCAGTAGGGCTAACGCTCAGATGGTTCATATGGGATAGAAATATAGCACTTCACATTACACTCTATTCAGTTAACTCTGTTTAAAATATAAGTGCTACACGGCCAACGTTTGTATATTAAACGTAACCTTTCCTTGATAACAAATTGTCTTCAAGTTGTTACAGTTTAATCTTCATAAGATTCTTTAATTAATTTTCTTTTAAATACTACTAATTGAATTAACAAAAAATCTTATCTGTCTGGCAATTCCTCTTTTTCCTTTCCGTATTGAAAAAGGATATCTAGTTCTGCATTCAGTGGAAGACAATGTATGATGGCTTTGCATCACATTTCAACAGAATGTTTGTCGCAATATGTACAAGTAACAGAAACTCAGCAAGTCATTTATCAATTATAGTGTTTGTGTGAGAGGAATGGATTTTTCTTGGGACAAGGAGTTTTTGGGTTTGTAAGAGACCAATATGATGAATTCGACCATTTTCTTACTTTCAGTACAGGATTTCATTGTCTTCTCTAAGCGTTCCTGACCTCTCGAAAGTGTTTCCAGAGCTACGCACACGCCATCCAGTTTACATGGACGTGGAATGGACAGAGGAGTAGTATTTCCCCCATTTGCAGCGGTTAAGATCAGCGCCAAGAAAGCACAAACAGTAAAGGGTATGAAAAACAGCATTTTAGTTCCGACGAAGGCTCCCAAGTGAATGTACGTGGCTTTTGGCAGAAAAGGGCTTTCAACGTAGTTTATCAAGATGCTGATGTCCCAATCATGAATTAGTGCCAATTTCCTCGCAATCATCAATTTCGTTCTAGATCAAATATTGAAGTTACGAATTGAAAGTGGTTATCACTGAAATATCTTATAGCTCGCGAAAGTCTCCTTATATCAGTAGGGAATGAAACGTATCGAAACAAATAGGAATATTCAACCGGTGTCACAGGACACTGCATGGTGTTTCTTTCAAACGTTCACTTTTTAAAACTAGTTAGCACCTTCGCAATATTGATAAAAATTGACAAAATGCATATGAATCAAAACAAATTGCGCGCCATTTCAACCCTTCAAACCGCCCCACCCATAATATGACAGCTGTGGTCTTCCCCTACACCAAGGAAACACGAAGAACCGAAAATCAGTTTATTTTTCAATTAGGCACTTTCAATGCCTTTGGAATTGAAGGACGTTTTTCAATCGACTAATTGTTCTCGCATTTCGTTACGTTTTCACCAATGGCATAGCTACCCCTGGCCACTCGTATATAAACCTCAACTGAACCGACAACTCCTCAATTAATTCGCTCTGATGCACGGCTAACGCTCGAAACGTCACAGGCATTTCATCTTTTCATGATGGTTAACTTACTTTTATCATCTCATTTGATAACAATAAATTTTTGTGTTTTACTTTCCCACCAACGCTGAAACAGAGTTTTTCTAGTAAAGAACTCCTTTATACACCAACATGGCCGGCCTCGCTTCTTAGTTGTGTATGCATCAGTTTTTTAGTTAACGTTCTAAGTTTACACTGAAAAACAATCATGACATCTGTCACTTTACTGCCTAGTAAATAACCCAAGGGCATTTAGTGTTATTATTTCAAAACACGTGACAATTAGCACGAAACGGATTTGAACCCCAAAAGATAAGCAGACTGTAGAATAGTCTGAATGCAAGAGTTGAAAACCGGCATTTGGTTACGAACTGTTAGCTTCTTGGTCTAATATTACTGCTTCTTTTTTTTTCTCTCTTCTACGACTTTGATATGAAAATTATTCGTGTATTTGTTTACCGGTAGATAACTGTTTTCATTTTGAGTGAATGTGCAAAAGAAGATCACCAGATGCAAGCAGCTAAATCTACAAAGTCAGTTCAACGTTTTTAAGAAATGTCGCATAAAGTTTGACTCTTTGATCTGCAAGATGTCTGTATCAGGAACCAGGAACATAAATCCAAAACTTAACAGTCCGTGATATTCCGTTACCAAAAAATATATACATAGCAGGAGAACAAACTTGAACACCATTCAATAAATTCCTGTGATTGATTTCAAATCCATGATTTCTGCTCTGAATTTGATCATAATGACACGGAACCGTCGAAACGTCGTTCCCTTTTATCTTCATTTATTTTCATTTTTAGTGCATATGAGCAGTCAACCAGCGCAACTTTGCATTTTACGAAAGAGCTTCTTGTGTTGTGCAGAAAATAAGCAAAATCGACTTTCTGGACAGCACGCGCACATTTTTTCTGAACCCTTTACCTTACCCTATCGGCCATATCCCACATAGACGCCACAAAGCCATTCAATGCAACATGCAACCATGATGTTGCGCGTCTCCCTCCATTAGTTTTGCGCAGTGGCGTAGCCAGTGAGGTGAATCCGTGGTGCGGGTTATTGCTGATTGAAAACCTCTTCTAATACCCCGCAAGTCGACTTGAAACACAGCCGGCTTTGCAATTTTTGTCGGCTAGTAAGCGGGCACATCATAATAAAGTATGAAAGCAGAACTATGTTTGAGTCTACTTTTCTGTGTCCGAGTTCCGTGAGAGCGATGTATTGCTACTCTAAGAATAGGACTATTGAATGGTTAATTTTGTCTCGAAAACTCACCGATCACGACTGACCTAGTTCTTTGGTTGGCAAGAGATATATATTGAAACAAAATTAAGGGTGAAAATTAAAGTCGCATTTCTTACGTTTCCGATCTCCGCAAACCAAAAAACCCTCTATGCTATTATTCTGGCCACATCCCACATGGAAGCCGCAAAGCCATTCAATGCAACCGTATTGCGCGTCTCTCTCAATTAGCTTTGCGCAGTGGCATTACCGTAGCCAGTGAGGTGCAACCGAGGCGCGGTTATTGCTGATTGAAAACTATTCCCAATACCCCGCAAGACGACTTGAAACACAGTCGGCTTTGCAATTTTTGCCGGCTCGTATACTGGCCCATAATAATAAAGTATGAAGATACAACTACGTTTTAAGGAGACTCCAGTGAAGTCGAGTGCCGCGAAATGGACTTGGCGACACTCTAATAGTGGGAAAGACGCTGAAACATGATCTCGTAACACGTAACCCTTGATGAAAAATTAGATCATACACTTAATGTTCACCTTCTTTTACCTCTTCTAAATGTGAAGAAATTCATAATTGAAAACCCTGTTGAGAACTCAAGTGACCTCTCTCACATTTCCTATCGCTCCTATCGTCGCAACCCAAACGCAGCGCAATTCTATTATTCCGGCCACATCCCACATGGAAGCCGCAAAGCCATTCAATGCAAGCGTATTGCGCGTCTCTCTCAATTAGCTTTGCGCAGTGGCATTACCGTAGCCAGTGAGGTGCAACCGAGGCGCGGTTATTGCTAATTGAAAACTTTTCCCAATATCCCGCAAGACGACTTGAAACACAGTCGACTTTGCAATTTTTACTGGCTCGTAAGCGGGCCCACCATAATCAAATATAAGATAGAACTAGTTTAAGTAGACTACAGCTGAGTTTGTCCTTTGTGGCCGAGTGCCACGTGATCTTCTTAGTGCCATTCTGAACGTCGGATAGTCAGTGAATCACTTACATCGTAAATTGTCTTGTATAGAAAAGTCACCGTTTATACACTATAATATAATACACTCACGGTTAACTTACTTATTTGATCTAAAAGAGGGAAAATGGAAAAAAATTCATATTGAAAAAAAAAACACTTCTGAGAGGTCGCTCCTCTCACTTTTCTTAACGCCGCAACATTGTATTATCCCGGCAACATCCCACAAGGAAGCCGCATAGCCATTTGATGCAACTGTATTGCGCGTCTCCCTTCATAAGCTTTGCGCAGTGGCATTAACGTAGCCAGTGAGCTGCAACCGAGGCGCGGTTATTGCTAATTGAAAACTTTTCCCAATATCCCGCAAGACGACTTGAAACACAGTCGGCTTTGCAATTTTTGTCGGCTCGTACACGAGCTTCTCATAATCAAGTATGAAATCAGGACAACTTGGGCTACTGTAAGAGTGGGAAAGACGCTGAAACACGTAACATATTACATTGCCTCGTAAAGACACATAACTATCGATGCAACGTTACATAGTATACTCATTATTAACCTATTCAATTTTCATCTTCTTTTTCTCAAGAAAGAAATGTGAAAAGATTGAAAATGGAAAAGTCTAATAAAAACTTAAGTTTCCTATCGCCCCAATAGTGGCAACCCAAAAGCCATGCAACTCTATTACTCCGGCCTCATCCCAAATGGAAGCCGCATAGCCATTCAATGCAACCGTATTGCGCGTCTCATATTAATTAGCTTTAGCTAGTTAAAAATCATTCCCAATACCCCGCAAGACGACTTAAAAAACAAGGAAGGATTACGTTTTTGGAAACGTTGGCCGTGTAGCACTTTATATTTGAACAGACTTAACTGATTAGAGTGTAATATGAAGTGCTAGTTTTCTATCCCATATGAACCATGTGAGCGTTAGACCTACTAATGGAAATGGGCCCACACAAGGACAGGTTCACATGGTTCATATGGGGTAGAAAACTAGCACTTCACATTACACTCTAATCAGTTATGACTTTAAAAACAGTCGTCTTTGCAATGTTTGTCGGCTCGTAAGCGAGCCTCTTATAATCAAGTATGAAAAGAGAACAAGTTCAGATAGTTAGCTGCGTACCGTTAGCTCAGTTGGTTGAGCATTGGGCTGTCATGAGGGAGGTCGCAGGTTCAAAGCCGTGCCGGATCAACACTTAGGATCTTAGGAGTGTCAAAACATTGGAGAATAAATTTTAAATGTATTTGAAGTCGTGTTGAGGGGTATTGGGAAAAATTCAGCGTTTATGCCACTGTCATCATCACGGTTAAAGGGAACGAGGGCAGCATTGAAATGTCAAGCTTCCAAACATCCAATTTGATGATATCGCGTATTGGTGGAGATCATTCTTCAATTGCACCACGCAATTGAGTAGCTAATTTAGCAAGCATGCTCCGACAAAGCAGAGTTTTCCTTTATGCAAAGAAAAACCGCCCTTTGATGATATTTCAATCAAGTCCCCAAATTGATGTTTAGCAGGTATCCGCTGACAAAATACTAGAACAACAAGTTTAAGTAGGCTCCAGTTGAGTTCGCTCCTTAAGGCCGAGTCTTTCGTTGTCGGCTTGGCTTCACTTTAAGAGTGAGGAAGTCGTAGAGTAACATGCTGAATTGTCTTGTCTGGAAAAATCACCGTTGAAAACGCTCACGATTAACTTGCTTCTTCGGTTTGCACAAAAGAAATTGAAACAATTAACTCCGGTGAAGTCTCTTCTCTTACATTTTCGATCGCGGCAAACCAAAAAACCCCTCTCTCCTATTATCCTGGCCCCATCCCACATGGAAGCCACAAAGCCATTCGATGCAAATGTATTGTGCGTCTCCCTTCATTAGCTTTGCGCAGTGGCATTACCTTAGCCAGTGAGGTTCAACCGAGGCGCGGTTATTGCTGATTGAAAACTATTCCCAATACCCCGCAAGACGACTTGAAACACAGTCGGCTTTGCAATTTTTGCCGGCTCGCATACTGGCCCATCATAATCAAGTATGAAGATACAACTACGTTTTAAGGAGACTCCAGTGAAGTCGAGTGCCGCGAAATGGACTAATAGTGGGAAAGACGCTGAAACACGTAACATGTTGAATTATCTCGTAACACGTAACCCTCGATGCAAAATTAGATCATACACTTAATGTTCACCTTCTTTTACGTCTTCTAAATGTGAAGACATTCACCCTGTTGAGAACTCAAGTGGCTTCTCTCACATTTCCTATCGCTACAATCGTCGCAACCCAAACGCCGCGCAATTCTTTTCTTCCGGCCACATCCCACATGGAAGCCGCAAAGCCATTCAATGCAAGCGTATTGCGCGTCTCTCTCAATTAGCTTTGCGCAGTGGCATTACTGTAGCCAGTGAGGTGCAACCGAGGCGCGGTTATTGCTAATTGAAAACTTTTCCCAATATCCCGCAAGACGACTTGAAACATAGTCGGCTTTGCAATTTTTGTCGGCTCGTACGCGAGCCTCCCATAATCAATTATGAAAACGGAACAAGGTCTTCTCCTTTTTTTCTTCTCCTTCTTCTTCTTGGGCTGGTTGAAACTCGAAAACCAGCGCAAATTCCAAAAAGCTGTCATGGTCCTCAAATCACTTCTGTCCTCAAAACACTTGTGGACCGTGGCAGCTTGACTATCTATTCCTTGAGAGACTCCGAGTGCAATTGGCTGTTCCAACACCGCGCGCATTAATTATCTGAAAAATAGTTTTGGTTATAGTGGCACGTTGCTTTGGAATAGCCTGCTTGTCGAATTGCGGCAAACAAGTACTCTGGGTGCATTTCCTTCAGGCTGCAGCGGCTTCTTTTAGCTATACTTAGCATTTTAATACCCACGGCACTCCTAGAGAGCAGGTTAAATAATTTCTACTTTATTACTTTGTAAATTATAAATTGCGACTTGTTCATTAGGATTATGATATATGTACTTAGATTTAACTTTTAAATTGTACTAGAGTGTAGATTGGTAGATAGTGTATATATTTTATAATGTTTTATAAATCCTGAGGAGTTTCCCGCGTATCATTAGAGATTGACTTGACTTGACTTCTCGATCTTCCTCTCAAGAAAGAAATGAGAAAGATTCATAATGGAAAACCCCAATGAAAACTCAAGTTTCCTATCACCCCAATCGTGGCAACCAAGAGCCACTTAATTATAATATTCTGGCCACATCCCACATGGAAGCCGCAAAGCCATTCAATGCAATCGTACTGCGCGTCTCTCTTAGTTAGCTTTGCGCAGTGGCATTACCGTAGCCAGTGAGGTGGCAACCGAGGCGCGGTTATTGCTGATTGAAAACTTTTCCCAATATCCCGCAAGACGACTTGAAACACAGTCGGCTTTGCA